>NC_044908.1:25326200-25353412 GCF_001633185.2 Quercus lobata | reverse complement strand
AACCATAGAGTTCAAAATCCTCTGAGTGCTTTAGGTTCTCAATCAAATACAGAGATTCTAAAATTGAAAAAAGAAAAAAAGAAATCAACAACATTGAGCTCCAACAATCACATAATATAGATGAGAAAAGGAGATCATTGCAAGCTAAGAGAGAGTTGAGAACCTGTTCGCTTCAAAAATGCGAGTGAAATTGCTTTGTGAGCTTCAAAAATTCGAATCCAAGAAAATTTGATCAGAAAATAAGTTTTTGAATCGATCAAATAGATGAGAAAGTGTGAGAAATCACATGGAATTCAGAGATCTAACCAGAAAATCACTTACCGAAGCCTTGAAATTCAAGAAACTTTCCAATCCAAGTAGAAGAAACCAGGTGAAATCAATCTACTAGGAAAAACGGACTTAGGTTTTTCTGAGAGAGATGAGAGCTTTAGAGAGTGAGTGAAAAAATGCTACTGCAAAAATAATAAGGTAATTGTTGTTTTGAGAAAAACAAAATTTCAAAGAGTGAGAGCATAAGTGGATTGTGAGATGTGTTACTGATTTTCTACATGTTTACAAACCGTTGAAAAAAAAAAAATTAATATATTTTATCAATGTTTATCAGCCCGGGGATAAAACTTTTCTCAATTAAAAAAATTTTAGGGGCCCTTTTTTTAGCGGTGAGGAATAAAAATAAGAGAAATTTTAGGAGGGAAAAACATACAAGAATGGGAGTCCTTTCTTTTTAATACATATCTCAACAGTTATTTCAACTGTTAAAATAAGTATGCTAATTTCGTTGCTTTTCTCCACTGTTGCCCAAAACTGTAGAAAATTAAGGTTCATATCAACATTTTTTAGTGACTAGATAAAATTACGTTGAAAAAGCTCAAGTTGTTTGTAGTGGCTTCAACGTGTATGCAACGGTCAAAGCTGAATTGGATCCATCACTAGAAGCAATATGAAAGAGAGTGACAGAAAGAGAATAACATACTGACCCCAGACTGGATCAATCTTTGAACAGCATTCAATAGTTACAGAGAACATCACTAATGATAAATCTCTAACTGGGAAAGTACTCTGCCTCTGAAAATTTTCAGAAATTGTTAATGGGAAATCATTAATTGGTTAAGAAGCCATTCATTACTAAGCAAGCTTGATAAATAATTCAAGGGAAAAATTCAAAGTGAACTTAATGTGTAAAACTATGGAGAAGTAAGCATATCTTGCCTTTTTGGAGACTTAGAGAAACAAATTCCAGGAGTAAGCATTGTCCATGCCTAGCATCTGCAAGATTCATCTAAATCCAATTACATGGTACAACACATATAAGAAGAATGCTTTCAGTCAGTTCTCCATTATTTTGATGCTTCTACATCTTTCAAATCAATAAACCAACCAAGGCTGGATCAGCACTTAGTTAACAGACAAGATGGATAAAACATCATGCATGTGGTTGATAGTCAAAAGCTACAGGCCAACAGTTGCTATAGTTTCTCAAAAGCTGAACTGTCTAGTTTTCAGGGGAGTACATAAAGGTAAGGTCAGGACTAAAGCCTCAAAGTACTGGAGTTTTACAGAGCAACTTGGTTGTAAAAGATAGTGTCAGTCGGTGAAAAGCTTGTACAAAATTGCAGAAACCAAAGACAGAATATAAAAAGTAGAAAAATAATTAATACCTAAGACTGTCAGTTAAGCCTCCAAGGTTTCTCAACTATAAAAGCTAATGGAATTTAACTGTTAATATAGTCCAAAAGTTGCTACAGCTTTTGCTGTTACTGAACCTGTTCCACACTAGGAAATTTGCCTGTATATTAGCAAAGTTAAGAAGAAGAAAAAGGAAAAAGAAACCCTCTAAATTACATGCTCCTACTCAGACAAGGAAAAAGGCTTTCTAATAAGTAATAACTAAGACCTAAACTAACCCAACCAAATAATAAAATTGATAAACTTCATAAAAAAAAAACACCTACTTTCTTACTTATCAATAAATAAATAAAGAAACGCCTACTAACTTTGATACTGAACAACTCAAACATGTAAAATACCTCAAATTGAGAAAAAATCATATTGTTTTTAATTAATTTTGATCATAGCAAGAAGGATTAGAGTTGGTTCAACCAAAACCCCACACTGAAACAGAAACAAAAACAAAACCATAACAAAAAAAAAAAAAACAAAAAACTAAAACTAAACAGAGAGAAAAGAGGCACAATTTACTCACAAGTTATTTTTTTCATGCCTTATTATACCAAAAACTATGCAGAATAATGTGATGAGACATAGAAGATGCTTGCTAAAAAAAATTTCAAAATGAGTACAAAAGTTTTAAATGAAATGGGGTTTCAGAATCCATACCATGGTAGCCTTTGCAATGCTATCCAACTCCATAACCAATCCAATTGTATACTAATGAAGTTGTATTATAAATAAATAAATACATCTTCAATCATTAAAAAGCTGGCATCATGAGCATTATCCACTTCACTGATTCTGCAGCACAAAGTGAAAGAAATAGGCTACCATCATAATTTATTCGATAAATCCAGAATTCCTGCAGACTTATTTCCAGTCACATCGAATAATTTATGAGGTGGCATTTGCAAAATGGAAATAATTAGTACCCTGGTCAATCAGACAAGGTGAGCAAGCTTTGTTCATTCAATACTTTTGAAGATCCTTTGAACTGCAAAAGCAGAAAGCTAGGAAGTTCAGTTCTAGTAGACCCTTTCAAGTTTCAAATATGAAATTTCCTGTAAAAGCAGCCCGGCATCATTCAAAGCATTTGACATTAATAAAGTTAAAGAGACATAATGTAAACCAGTCTTGCATGAATTTCTGATAGTGCTTTCCTTAACAAAAACATTGACATCAAAATCACCTTAAGCAGTCACCTCATCAGGATCAAAGTAAATATTTTTTTGTTGTAAACTTTTTGCATCAAACTCATGCACAAGTGAAATATTTTTTGAAGAAGGTTGGAAGCAATAAAAATTACAAAATCTAGATAGAAAAAGGAAATGGGAATAATTTAGACAAAATAAAAGAATAAAGTATACTATTGAACAAAAAAGAAAAAACTAAGCAAGACACACAGCATGCTAAGGCATACTAAACCTTCCAAAATAACAAAGAGACATGCAAGAAACTTCACATGATCAACAATATACATGATTTACATTGAAATTCACAAACAACTATTGACACAGGACAGCATCAGGTTATGTGTTTCAATTTAAAACTAGCAAACTTTTTGGGGACTCATAAAATTGTTTAGAAAATTACATCAGAGGGTCCTTGGTGTGACAAAGATTGTTTATCCAAATAGAAAATAATGCACTTATATGGTCCCAAGAAGTCAGACTTTGGATTAGAGCACTTTATGGTTCATATCTCAGTCTCCACAACAAACCCCCAACCCCAAAAAAAGAATAAATAAATAAATAACACAGTTCACGTTTCTTGGTTATGAATGATAGATCTTTCAGAATACTAAACAACGTGGATCTTCAGATAATTGCATTTTTGCAAGTATATGAGCAAAGGTATCCCTTACAGCAATATATTTATAATTGTAGATAAAGTTTGGAAGATTGATTATAATTAGCTTCACAAGAAATTTTTATGTATTAAACCAGTATATAAAGTTGTAAATACTAAACTACAAAATAGGAAGAGAGGAACAGTAATATACCCTCTGGTCTTCAAAAAATCATTCCAGTAGCTTCCTAGCCTTCAGAAACTGCACCAGCTTTATACCCCCGTGCAATATGTGCAATATCATCTGGAATGATACCACTTTCCTTCATTTCATCGAATAACTCATGAGCCTTTTCAATATTTCCAAGACAGCGGTACCCAACAATGAGAACAGTGTAAGTTACCACGTCCGGGGTCACTTTGTTTCTCCTCATTTCATCAACCAACAATTTGGCAATATCCATGCGTTTCAACTTACAAAATCCATGAATTAAACAGGTATAAGTGACAACACTGGGCATATGGCCTTTCCTCAGCATTTCATTTAACAATGCCCAAGCCTTCTTCATGTCCCCCATTCTACTAAATCCAGATATCAAAGATGTGTAAGAAATCTTATCAGGAAGGACACCCTTTTCAGTCATTTCCTTGAACAGATTATACGCTTCATGCATTTCTCCCCTCTGGCAAAATATGTTAACAAGAATTGTATACATGACTGTATCAGGCATGACCCCAGCTTTTAGCATTCTTGCGTACAACATCAAGGCCTTCTTAAAATTCAACTGTTTAGCAAAGCCATCCATCAGTGTACCATAATTAACAACTCCAGGGAGTACATTCCTCTTAAGCATTTGAGGAAAAAGTTCCCATGCTTTTTCTGATTTTCTTACCTTGCACAGGCCATTAATAACTGCATTATAGGTATACGAGTTAACAGAAATGCCCAGTTCTTGCATTTCACCCATAAGTTTCGTGGCTTCCTCAAAGTGCCCTACCTTGCAATATCCATCAATTATAACATTGCAAGTGATGGTATCAGGCAAGACACCATGTTGTAGCATGTTATTGAAAACTTCCAAGGCCTTATCTAAGATCCCCATCTTGCAGAACCCATGTATCAGACTGTGGAAAATGAAAGCAGCAGGAACCAAATTATTGCTGATCATCTCCTCCAAAAGTTTATTGGCTGAATGCATATCACCCAGCATACAAAATCCATTGATTAAGATTCCATAAGCAATATGATCATATACATAACCAGTAGCCCCAAGATTATGGAACATATCTAGTGAGATGTCCATCAGTCCACTCTTACATAGACCATAGAAGAGTGAACTATAAGTAACTAGCGATGGCCTTAAACCATAATGATCCATTTCCTCAATAAATTTAAGACCTTTCTCAATATCCCCTTTCTTACAAAACCCATCGATCAAAATGCTGTAACTGTAAACATCTGGAAGTATTCCATAGCTCTTCATTTCTTCCAAAATTTCCAAAGCTTCATATGCTTTATCTTTTTGGCAAAACGCATAAATAATAGCATTATAACAATAACTATTGAGAGGTTGGTTTCTACATCTCAAATTCCGAATTAAGTCCAAGGCAAACTCATCACAACCAACTTTACAAAGTCCATGGATATATGTACTGTATGTCACAACAGTTGGGATTTCCCCACTTCTCTCCAATTCTTCTAGAATTTCAGTTGCTTGTCCGATATCTACATCCCGACCAGTATCCCCTTTACAGTACAAATTCATCATAATTGTGTAGGTGTAAACAGTAGGCGGCGGCCCAGAATTTTTAAAATCTTCAAATAAACTTCTAACAAATTCCACTTTATTAGCTTCCGCCAAACACTTTAACAAGAAATTACACGAACAAATATCGGGTTTAAGCCCAATACTCTTAGCACGCAAAAACACATCCACAGCATACTCAAGCATTGAATTGGCCGCGAATACTTTTATTAGTACATCAAATACAACAAGCGATCTCACCGCGTGGCGAGGTGAGTCCAGCAAATTCGGGAACAACTCAAAAGCATCATAATTAACTTCATTATAATATCCAACCATATCTCTAAGCAAAGCATACACTTCCCTCCGCATCCCACATAAAGCGAAAATATGAACCACCATTCTAAATGCATTGGTTGCATGAGCAAATCCATGCTTCCCCACAGCGGTCGAAAATCGTATTTCCCTTGCAACCATCCAATTCAAAGACTTGAACACCCTACCAACTAAGGGAAACAGTTTGGGCTCTTTCCAAATACTTGTAAAAACACTAACTTCATCAGTAACATTAACTTCAAGTTTTGGTTTAGGACATTCATCGAACACATGGTCTACTTCGGAAGACAGTGCTGAAGCAGCAGTATAATAAGCTCTAAAAAGACATTTTTTACTGAAAATGTGGCGGTGTTGAAGTAAATACGAGTCAATTAAACATATTCTTGAACATGAGCGAATACCCATTAACTAGGGATGAAATAATCGATTTGGGTCGGATGTCGGTTTTTCCATGTTTCGAAACCAACACCGATTTGTAAGGAAGGAACGGGGCCGAACCAACCAGAGTGCAGTCGGGTTTTGGTGTTTGGGATGCGAGAAACAAAATCAAAAAGAAAAAGAGAAGAGGAAGAAGAAGGTGGTTTGGGATGAGAGAAAGAACATCAAGAAGAGAAAGAGAAGAAGACATACCATTGACAAGTCATGATTGACAGTAGCATCTCCTGGAGAGAGAGAGGGAGAGCAAAAACATTTGGTGGCTGGAGGAAAAGAAAAGAACTAGGGTGAGAGAGAGAGACACCAGTAGGTTTTTTTTTTTCCCTTGAAATAGCTTATTAACGGCATAGTACTGGTTTTTTTCTTTCTTTTGGGACTGATATGGTCTTTCTAGGCTAGGCGGGCTGGTGTTTGCAGCTGGGCCTTCTTTTTTGTATAATTCCTTCCTTATTTATTGAAAATACTTCTATCTTTTATCTCAAAAATAAAAAATTAAATTAAAAAAAAATGAAAAGTGGTACTCTATCAATACTAATATTTTAGGAGCTTCCTGGTAATTTTTTGATTTGATCAACTTTTTATCTTTTTTTATCCTCATCATTTGTTTCCTTTTTCTTTTTAAATATCACAACAATTATTTCCAAATTATAATATTTTGAAACTGGCCCTAACCTCCTAAACTTTTTTATTTTTTAGAAACAAACACACATACACATATAAGAGAGAGGGAAAGAGATTTTAATACAAAGACACACCACAATTCTACTCAAAAGTCATGGTAACTTTTACGGGAGAATAGATAAAATTTATACTGCATACAACACACTCTCTTAAGTCTTAAGTAATATGGGACGATTACTCGTTCTTTTTTTTTTTCTTTTTCTTTTTGAGAAACACACACAAGAAAGAGGTAAAATGAGCTCCTAAACAACTTGGACGTTAACTAAAACAATTTGTAGATTAATATGGATAGACTGAATGTTAATTAAAAATAATTTTAACAAGAATTTAGATTAAAGTGGTTTCATTACTGAACCAACGGCTCACCAAATCCCTAGTACATCCAAGAAGGCCCAAATCCTTGATTTGGCCAGGAAAAACTGAACTACTTTGGGCCCAGGAAGAATAGGGAATGAGCTCGAGCCAACCCGAACCATCTTTTGTTTGGCTACAGGTAAATTTTGGGTAATGGCAATATTGTTACCCATATTGTTAGGCCATCACTTTATGAATCAATTGATAAATAAATAAATAAATGAAAGCAATAAAATTGGAACTTGGAGCTTCTAGGTCACAAGAATGTGTTTAAATGATAATAATTATAATAATAATAACAGTAATAATAATAATTAGTCATTAACCCATGCTATGCACGGAAAGATTATAAAAAATGAGATCTAATGAAATGTCTATTTCATTTTCTTCTTAAGTTAAATATTTTTTTTTCTTTATAATTTGTAGGCTAAAATCCAAAATTGATTTTCTAAGTTTCAACTTTGTCATTTCAGTCTTCTAAGTTTTAGTTTTGTCATTCCAGTCTTCTAAATTTCAAATTTTGTCAATTTAGTCATCCGTTACCCTTTAGTTAAGTGTTACTGTTAACTAAACCAACATGCCTTGTGAGCTTTGAGGTCAAGCCCCCAATTTACTTGTATAACGTGGATGAAGAGTTTTCTATAATGGGAAAAGCCCCCAAGGCCAATCTAACAGCCCAAGTGAGAGAACTTTTGGCCCAGCCCGTATTCCTCTACCCTATGTTTGTTTGTTCCCCAAGGAGGCTCAAGCTTAGAAGTGAGCTTCTCCTCTTTAGTTGATCCTCACAGTTTTCTCTCGTGTGTGTCTCTCACCCTGATTTTTCCAACCCCCTTTCTCACTCCTTCGGTCCCTATTTATAGACTTCCCTTGGTGGGATTGTCATGATGATGGGGGAGGTTTTTTTATGTTGGTGGGGCCCCTCTAGGATATATTCATGACCAGATGGGATCCACTTCTCAAGACAAATGTGACTGTCTTGAAACTTGCACCTGCTGCCAACTGGTTCTCGGCAGGTGATTCCCTTAAGGCATTATTGTTACCGACTAGTCTAGTCCCTGATCTGTAGTTGATTTATGGACCAATGTGGCCCACTACCTGCTATTGGGCTCATAGTCCTCGGGTTTACAGAAGTTAATGGGTTGGGCCTATATATCATACCCGTATAAGTATTTATGGATAATAGTAATATACAAATTTAATCATAAACCAGAGATTATATAAATTTATTAAACAAAAACAATAAATAAATTTTGTACGCAAGAAGAAAACTAAACTATAATTAAATAACTCACAAACCAGATGCATGAAGAATAATACAGAACTGATCAAGTATTGTGTTTGATATAATCTCCTTAAAGCACTACGATCTCTGTTTGGAATTCTCATTTTTGTGTTTTTAAATTGAGACAAAACTCAAGGAAAAATCGGTATAAACACCTCTCTAACTCCCACTTAAAACATGCCAGACAAAATCGTAGCACTCTACTGTTAGTTTTCGAAAGTGAACTTAAGATGTATTTATATTGTTTCTTTCTCAATTCCTCTCAAGAATGTTTCTTTGTACCCACCTTTTCCATGCATCTATCCTCACACAAACCATCCCCAAAGAGAAAACCTCCAAACAGACTCTACTCCACCCTATCTCTCTCTCTCTCTCTCTCTCTCTCTCTCTCTCTCTCTGCATTGTTGTGCTAGATTCCAGAACCAGAATAGCAAGTGAGTTACCCATTTCTAACTTGATGAGCTTTGCACCACATGCAGCCCATCTATTCATGGCTCAACGACATGTTTTTTTTTAATTTTTTTAAAAGCCACTCATGCCCGTTAATCACGAAAGTAATAAATATAACCATGACATGTGGGCAACAATCCAGTCTTAAAACCCAAGCCCATTTTTGGCCCATAAAAACTTAAAACACCTGTACACTTTAGGATCCGATCTATAACCTATACTACTACTTCTTCTTCTTCTTCTTCTTTTTAGAAACAACCTATACTACTATACTAGAGTCAATAGAAGCTTTATGCTTTTTAGAGTTTGTGTTTCTTGCAAATATGGTTTTAGAATAGTAATTAGAAAATAGTAGTTTTTTAATTGTTTGTTTAATTGATAGTAATGACTTGGGTAATTAAATAATTTTTTTTATTCTATCAATTTGAGATATTGAGATTACAAAATTCAATATAGTATTTAGATATTGCTTAACCAAATTTATGAAAATTTTGTACGGTGAAAAGTACTTGGAGAAGAAAAAAAAGTGGATAACAATATACTATGGTGAAAGTTACAATTATAAGACTAAGATTGAAGAGAGGTTGGCCAAATTAAGAAAATCAAGAGGTACATGATTTTTCGTCTCTGTTTTTTCGTATTTCGATTATTTTATTTCCTGTTTGATATCGTTAGTAATGTGTATACTCTTGCTCTGTTTTGCAATGTATGATACAGAGTATGGTTGGTTGGGTGGAAGAAGTGTGGGTTATAATGTGCATATGCTTGCTCTGTTTTACAATGTATCATATAAAGTATAAGTAATGTTACATAATAAACCAAATCATGAATATAAATATTTTTTTTTTTTGAAAATTATGTTTATTAGGATCCGGCCCATAAGAGCTTAAAACACTTGTACACTTTAGGACTGGTCTATAGCCTATACTACAATACATTTCTTTTTTTTTTAGAAACAACCTATACTACTATACTTGAGTCAATAGAAGCTTTATGCTTTCTAAAGTTTGTGTTTCCTGCAAATATGGTTTTAGAATAGTAATTAGAAAAATAGTAGTTTTTTAATTGTTTGTTTAATTGATAGTAATGACTTGGCTAATTAACTAAATTTTTTTATTTTATTTTATCAATTTGAGATATTGAGATTACAAAATTCAATATGGTATTTAGATATTGCTTAACCAAATTTATGAAAATTTTGTACGGTGAGAAGTACTTGGAGAAGAAAAAAAGTGGATAACAATGTACTATGGTGAAAGTTACAATGCTAAGACTGAGATTGAAGAGAGGTTGGCCAAATTAAGAAAATCGAGAGGTACATGATTTTTCGTCTCTGTGTTTTCGTATTTCAATTATTTTATTTCTTGTTTGATATCGTTAGTAATGTGTATACTCTTGCTCTGTTTTGCAATGTATGATACAAAGTATGGTTGGTTGAGTGGAAGAAGTGTAGGTTTTAATGTGTATACACTTGCTCTGTTTTACGATGTATCATACAAAGTATAAGTAATGTTGCATAATAAACCAAATCATGAATATAAATGATTTTTTTTTTTTTTTGGAAAATTATATTCATTAGGATCTGGCCCATAAAAGCTTAAAACACCTGTACACTTTAGGATCCAGTCTATAGCCTATACTATTATACTTCTTCATTTTTATAGAAACAACCTATACTACTATACTAAAGTCAATAAAATAGTTTTTATGACTAGAGTCAATAGAAGCTTTATGCTTTTCAGAGTTTGTTTTTCTTGCAAATATGGTTTTAGAATAGTAATTAGAAAATGGTAGTTTTTTAATTGTTTGTTTAATTGATAGTAATGACTTGGGTAATTAAATAAATTTTTTTTCATTCTATCAATTTGAGATATTGGGACCAATTTCATATTGGTTGATGCTATGGTCAAGTAGCGGAATCCAGTAAGCTAAAGAAGAAATAGGTTCGGCGTAACCTCGTTAGAGTAAGAGCTTGAAGGGCTTAAGTACACTGGGTAGATTAGACTTTGAGAGTCTTCTACTGTTCATGTATCCCAACTACATTCTTTAGTAGATTATTTACCGCTTGGAGGGCGGCAGAGAGGTTTTACGCTGAGGGCTTCGGTTTCCTCTTCGATAACACATCGTTGTGTTGTCCTTGTGTTTGCGTCTCTCTTCTCTTAATCTTTGCCATTTAATTTCTGCTGTGGATGTGATTTTATTTGGTTTAGATTGTTATCAATTCTGTATTAAGTTTATGTTCTTATTCCGCACATTAATTGTTTGATATTAAGCTTGAATTGGTAATTTATTAATTGGGGGTCTAAACATTCATAGTGTTTTATACACTAATTGAACTTTCAATTGGTATCAGAGCGGGTGCACTTGCTGTGGTTTAATTACCTAAGTGCAATCCTAGACCCTGTTGATATGGATGCAGCTATGGAAAAGGCCATGCTGAATTGTGGTTTAAATGTTTGTGATAATGACTCTATGAGTTTGTTTGAAGGGTGTCCTAACAATGAACTCTTAGAGTTATTAAAAAAAAAAAGAAACATGCTAGGATGTTTGTTCACATGCTGAAATATTTTGAAAATAAGAATCACATCTTACATAATAGTCTATTTGGACCTAACTCTTTGCTTAAGAAGTACAAAAGAAAAAATAGAATATTGTGTGAGAAGGGTGATAATCTATAAAAGAAAATTCAATCTAACAGAAGCATGGAAATTGAAGATAAATTTCTGTTTGAAAGTCAAGAATGTTTGTCTCATGCTTGTCTATTTGTGCACACCTCATTGAAGGTATTTAATTCATGCTTATGGTATCTTGATAGCGGCTGTTCTCGTCATATGACAGGAGATAAATCACTATTTAAGACACTCAAAGAGAAGGTTGGTGACTATGTGATGTTTGGTGATGGGAGTCATGCTCAAGTTCTCGGCAAATGGACTATTGAGATACCAGGATTACCTCTATTGAAAGATGTCTTATACATCGAAGGGCTGAAGGCAAATCTTTTAAGCATCACTCAAATATGTGATGAGGATTTCCTTGTCCAATTCTTAAAGAAGAGATGCATAATCATTAATGAAGAAGGAATTCAAGTCTTGGAGGGAAATAGGACTACCAATAATTGCTATGGAGTAGTTCCTATGACACCCATTTTGTGTAGAAGTGCTCGTGTTGACATGTTGGAACTTTCGCATCACAGATTTGGCCATGCAAATTTCAAACAAGTAGCTAAAGTATCTAAACTTGAAGCAGTTAAAGGACTTCCAAAGTTTGGAAAGGTGAAGAAGACTATTTGTAGTGCATGCCAAATGGGAAAGCAAACAAAGGCAAGTCATCACAAAGTGAATGTGATTGCTATTTCACGATGTTTAGAGCTTCTTCAGGTTGATCTAATGGGGCCTACAAGAACTGAAAGTCTAGGAGGAAAGAGGTACATTATGGTCATTGTTGATGATTTCTCAAGATACACTTGGGTTGAATTTCTTAGAGAAAAATCAGAAGCATGTGAGAAATTAGAAACTCTTTGGAAGAGACTACAAAACGAGAAAGGGGTTTTTATTGTCAAGATAAGAAGTGATCATGGCAAGAAGTTTAAGAATACAAGATTTGAGTCATTTTGTGAAAAGAATGGAATCAAAAGGGAATTTTCAGCCCCCAAAACTCCTCAGCAAAATGGAGTGGTAGAGAAAAAGAATCGGGTGATTCAAGATATGGCAAGAGTTATGTTACTAAACAAGCAAATTCCTAAAAAGTTTTGGGGAGAAGCCATGAACACCTCATATCACATTGGTAATAGAATATTCTTCCGAGTGGGAACAAAGAAGACTGCTTATGAGATTTGGAATGGAAAGAAGCCGAGAGTAAAGTATTTTCGAGTGTTTGGAAGCAAGTGCTACATTCTAAATGATCGGGAGAACCTTGGGAAATTTGATGCAAAAAGTGATGAAGGCATTTTTCTTGGGTATTCTACTACTAGCCGGGCATATAGGGTTTTCAACAAGAGAACTAAAACAGTAATGGAGTCCATCAATGTAAAAATTGATGATACCATAACAAAGATAGAGATGGTTAATGATGGAGAAAGACCGAGCACTAAAGAACCCACTGTTGAGGTCGAAGCTCTTGATATAGAAGTTGAAGGACCTACACTGGAAGAGGAATCAACTCCGATGAACTCAAAAATGGAAACAAGATCAATATCTAGAACATCAAGTCCTCTCACTCCTCCGGAAGTTCATCCTCCCATCGCTCGGAATGATGAAGTCTCCACATCAAAGAAGCTATCATCAAGAGTGATTAAGAACCATCCGGATAGCAACATTATAGAGTCTTTAGATGAAGGTTTTCGCCTTAGAAAAGGAAACATACTTTTGGCTAATCATGTAGCATACCATTGCTACCTTACTCACTTTGAGCCAAAAAGGGTAGAAGAAGCTCTCCAAGATGAAAATTGGGTTGAGTCAATGCATGAAGAGCTGAATCAATTTGTGAGAAATGATGTATGGGAACTTGCTCCAAGGCCTGAAAATGTTCATGTCATCGGCACAAAATGGATATTCAAAAACAAGACTGATGAAGATGGAGAGAAAATCCGGAATAAATCTTAGTTAGTAGCTCAAGGTTACACTCAAGTAGAAGAAGTAGACTTTGATGAATCCTTCACTCCTGTGGCAAGACTTGAGTCTATTCGAATTCTTATGTCCATTGCATGCACTATGAACTTCAAACTCTACCAAATGGATGTAAAATGTGCATTTCTAAATGGATACCTGAATGAAGAAGTGTTTGTTGAACAACCCAAAGGCTTTAAGGATCCTCACTTCCCTGATCATGTGTTGAGATTGAAGAAAGCTCTCTATGGCTTAAAATAAGCTCCCAGAGCTTGGTATGATCGGCTTACCCATTACCTCCTGGAAAGAGGATTCAAAAGGGGATATGCCGACCGGACTTTGTTTGTCAAGAATGATGAAAATTACCTTCTCGTGGTTCAAGTATATGTTGATGACATAGTATTTGGAGCTACCATTGATGATCGGGCTATAGAATTCTCTGAGGAGATGAAGAAAGAACTTGAGATGAGTATGGTGGGGGAACTTACATTTTTCTTGGGCCTTCAAGTCAAACAAAAGATGGAAGGCATATTCGATCCAGCCCATAAAAGCTTAAAGCACCTATACACTTTAGGATCCGGTCTATAGCCTATATTATTATACTTCTTTTTATTTTTAGAAACAACCTATACTACTATACTAGAGTCAATAAAATAGTTTTTATGACTAGAGTCAATAGGAGCTTTATGCTTTTCAGAGTTTGTGTTTCCTGCAAATATGGTTTTAGAATAGTAATTAGAAAATAGTAGATTTTTTATTGTTTGTTTAATTGGTAGTAATGACTTGGGTAATTAAATAAAAATTTTTTTACGAAAGTCACATTTTTGTCCCTACATTTTCACGCGATTCTCACTTTTGTCTTTTATTTTCACTGCTTTTAGTCCCTATTTAGAAAAACTCCATCTATTTTAGTCATTTCCATCAATACCCTAACGGCAAAGTCCTAGGTGACAAACGGAGTGCATCGCTGGCACACTAAATGCTGACGTCAGCATTAAAATAATAATATAATATATTATTTAGCATTTTAAAACTGCCATGTCATCTTTTAAAAACAAAAAATTAATTTATGAATTTTAACTAAATAAAAAAAGGAAAAAACAAAAATAATATAAATTGAGTTCTAGCTTTATTTCGAGTAAGAACAGACAATAACACAAACCCAGCCATTGTTTTGTTGGCAACCAAACACAATATCAACTGAGACACACATGATTAGCCAAAACCCAGAAATACCATAGATTGGTTAAAAAAAAGATTTTAAAAAAATCTAATGTGGGATGAGAGAAAAAACCCAAATTGAGCATCCAAAATTTTCAAAACCCAAAGAATACAAAACCAGAAAATTAACACAAACCCAGAAATTTCAAGCACAAACCCAGAAAATCAAACACAAAGTAAACAAGCATCAAGAGGATTTCCATCCCTTTCACAAAGTGGCTCCTTGCATACATCCTGTAGTTCTCAGAAAATGTTTCATGGCGGATTACAAAACCACGCGTCATTCCTCTGTACTATGAACCACCGTGAAAAATGGTATGCCAAAAATAATGGGCATTCGTCCCAAGGGAGAAAAGAAAAAATAAATCTGCTAGTTGCAATTGCATGGTTATGATCTCGAAGAAGGCCTTTACAAACCCACTCTCTACTCCAATTTCCATGAGAGTGGGGACCAAAACAGGTACTCCAATTTGGAGAAAAAATTGGGTACCTAGTATATTTACCAAACTTTCTACTCGAAACTCACTTCCACTTCTAGGCAGCTTCACTGATAACAATTGTGGCTGATATTGTGTTTGGTTGCCAACAAAACAATGGCTGGGTTTGTGTTCTTATATGTTCTTACTCAAAATAAAGTTAGATCTCAATTTATATTATTTTTTGTTTTTATTTCTGTTTTTTCCTTTCTTTTTTTCTCATTTAGTTAAAATTCATAAATTAATTTTTTGTTTTTAAAAGATGACATAGCATTTTTAAAATGCTAAATAATATATTATATTATTATTTTAATGCTGACGTCAACATTTAGTGTGCCAGCGATGCACTCCGTTTGCCACTTAGGATTTTACCGTTAGGGCACTGACAGAAAGGACTAAAATAGATGGCATTTTTCTAAATAGGAACTAAAACCGGTGAAAATAAAAAATAGGGACCAATGTGAGAATTGCGTGAAAATGTAGGGAAGAAAATGTGATTTTCGCTATTTTTTTTTTATTCTATCAATTTGAGGTATTGAGATTATAAAATTCAATATAGTATTTAGATATTACTTAACCAAATTTATGAAAATTTTGTACAGTGAGAAGTACTTGGAGAAGAAAAAAAAAAGTGGATAACAATGTATTATGGTGAAAGTTACAATGCTAAGACTGAGATTGAAGAGAGGTTGGCCAAATTAAGAAAATCGAGAGGTACATGATTTTTGTCTCTGTTTTTTCGTATTTCGATTCTTTTATTTCCTGTTTGACATTGTTAGTAATGTGTATACTCTTGCTCTGTTTTGCAATGTATGATACAGAGTATGGTTGGTTGGATGGAAGAAGTGTAGGTTTTAATATGTATATGCTTGCTTGATTTTACAATGTATCATACAGAGTATAAGTAATGTTGCAAAATAAACCAAATCATGAATATAAATGATTTTTTTTTAATTATATTAAGTAGGATCCTGCCCATAAAAGCTTAAAACACCTGTAAACTTTAGGATCCGGTCTATAGCCTATACTACTATACTTTTTTTTTTTTTAGAAACAACCTATACTACTATACTTTTTTTTTTTAGAAACAACCTATACTACTATACTAGAGTCAATAAAATAGTTTTTATGACTAGAGTCAATAGAAGCTATTTTATTGACTCTAGTATAGTAATATAGGTCTATAGCCCAATAACAAGGATTTAAAAAGCTAACAATTTCATCCAATTAACATAAAATATCTCTCTAATCTCCTCCTCATCCATCATCGTTGCTTCCACCATCATCGTTTTCTCCACTATCGGAGACTTTGCCTCCGCCTCCTCCACTACCACCACCTCCTCCACCCCTTCCTCCACCACCTTTACCACTGCCTCCTCCACCTCCTCCGCTGCCACCGCCATGAGGGCATCCATATTGTCTAAGATACGTCATATCTTCCGACATCCGGAGGACACGGGGCAGCATTTTCAAGACTGCCTCTGCAACAATTTCAAGCTTAGTTGAGTTCTTATCAACCTTTGATCCCATTTCGAAGTTATCAAACCCCAACAGAGCCTTGCGTATCTCTTCTTTTGCCTCTCCAAGGTTTTTCTTTTTGTCCACTAAATGATAAATCCTCCAAATACTTTTGAGTCCCACTTCCGTCGTTCCCTCAAAAACACCAAATTTTGACAGTTTGTTGAATAGTTTGTCCTTATCACCTAACAATACAATACAGCCAAATCAAAATTCAATAAAAATATAATGAATATAATTTTCAAAAAAAAAATCATTTATATTCATGATTTGGTTTATTATGCAACATTACTTATACTCAGTATGATACATTGTAAAACAGAGCAAACATTTACACATTAAAACCAACACTTCTTCCACCCAACCAACCGTACTCTGTATCATACGTTGCAAAACATAGCAAGAGTATACAAATTACTAATGATATCAAATAGAAAATAAAATAATTGAAATACAAAAAAACAAAGACGAAAAATCATGTACCTCTCGATTTTCTTAATTTGGCCAACCTCTCTTCAATCTCAGTCTTAGCATTGTAACTTTCACCATAGTACATTGTTATCCATTTTTTTTCTTCTCCGAGTACTTCTCACCATACAAAATTTTCATAAATTTGGTTAAGCAATATCTAAATACGATATTAAATTTTATAATCTCAATATCTCAAATTGATAGAATAAAAAAAAATTATTTAATTACCCAAGTCATTACTATCAATTAAATAAACAATTAAAAAACTACTATTTTCTAATTACTATTTTAAAACCATATTTGCAGGAAACAAAAACTCTGAAATAGTATAGGTTTTAATATGTATACGCTTGCTTGATTTTACAATGTATCATACAGAGTATAAGTAATGTTGCAAAATAAACCAAATCATGAATATAAATGATTTTTTTTTTAATTATATTAAGTAGGATCCTGCCAATAAAAGCTTAAAACACCTGTAAACTTTAGGATCCGGTCTATAGCCTATACTACTATACTTTTTTTTTTTTAGAAACAACCTATACTACTATACTAGAGTCAATAAAATAGTTTTTATGACTAGAGTCAATAGAATAGTTTTTATGACTAGATATTGCTTAACCAAATTTATGAAAATTTTGTATGGTGAGAAGTACTCGGAGAAGAAAAAAAATGGATAACAATGTACTATGGTGAAAGTTACAATGCTAAGACTGAGATTGAAGAGAGGTTGGCCAAATTAAGAAAATCGAGAGGTACATGATTTTTCGTCTCTGTTTTTTTGTATTTCAACTATTTTATTTTTTGTTTGATATCATTAGTAATTTGTATACTCTTCCTCTGTTTTGCAACGTATGATACAAAGTACAGTTGGTTGGGTGGAAGAAGTGTTGGTTTTAATGTGTAAATGCTTGCTCTGTTTTACAATGTATCATACTAAGTATAAATAATGTTGCATAATAAACCAAATCATGAATATAAATGATTTTTTTTTTTTGAAAATTATATTCATTATATTTTTATTGAATTTTGATTTGGCTGTATTGTATTGTTAGGTGATAAGGACAAACTATTCAACAAACTGTCCAAATTTGGTGTTTTTGAGGGAACAACGGAAGTGGGACTCAAAAGTATTTGGAGGATTTATCATTTAGTGGACAAAAAGAAAAACCTTGGAGAGGCAAAAGAAGAGATACGCAAGGCTCTGTTGGGGCTTGATAACTTCGAAATGGGATCAAAGGTTGATAAGAACTCAACTAAGCTTGAAATTGTTGCAGAGGCAGTCTTGAAAATGCTGCCCCGTGTCCTCCGGATGTCGGAAGATATGACGTATCTTAGACAATATGGATGCCCTCATGGCGGTGGCGGCGGAGGAGGTGGAGGAGGCAATGGTAAAGGTGGTGGAGGAAAGGGTGGAGGAGGTGGTGGTAGTGGAGGAGGCGGAGGCAGAGTCTCTGATAGTGGAGAAAACGATGATGGTGGAAGCAACGATGATGGATGAGGAGGAGATTAGAGAGATATTTTATGTTAATGGGATGAAATTGTTAGCTTTTTAAATCCTTGTTATTGGGCTAATAGTGTACATTTAAATTGTTGCCTTTTAAATCCTTGTGATTGGGCTTATGAGCATCCACAGCAGTGAAGCCAAATTTTTAGCTTTTTAGCACCACAAAAAATAACTTTATCTATTTTACCTTCTCACATCCAACAGCAGTGGTTTTTTTTAACTTTTAACACAATAAAATAATATCAAACAACAAGTTACAAGAGAAAATCTTATTCTTCTTCCATTAAATCTTCTCTTCCAAATGATTTGTGGACATAAATTCTTGGTTATGTTGCCTCAACATCGTTGACTAACTTATTCAATGTCAAATTAAGCTGCAAATATTTTTCGAAGTTGGCAAAGGATTTTAAAAGATTGTAATAAATTGTGAAAGAATAAATATCAAATTATTGCAATGATAACTTCGTTCCAATAAGCTATTAATTCGAAATTTTCGTTGCAATAGATTGCAAAAACAATTGTTATCAATTTATTGTAACGATTCTTTTATTTTAAGTTATTGCAACAATTTTTTCTAATATATTAAAGTTTCTATTACAATTGAAAATTATAAGTTATTGCTACTTATTATTGTTGATGCAATAATTTAACACTTTTAAGTTACTATTGCAACCATTTTAACTTGTAGATGTGATATTTTGTCTAAAACTACTATATGCATATTTTGTTGTATTAACACTTGATGTAATATACATTTTTTGATGTAGTAAAAACAACTAGTTACAAGAGAAAGTCTTATTCTTCTTCCATTAAATCTTCTCTTCCAAATGATTTGTGGACAGAAGTTCTCGGTTATGTTACCTCAACACCGTTGACTGACTTATCCAATGTCAAATTGAGCTGCAAATATTTTTTGGAGTTGGCAGAGGATTTTAAAAGATTGTAAAAGAATTAATATCAAATTATTGCAATGTTAACTTTGTTGCAATAAACTATTAATTCGAAATTTTTGTTGCAATAGATTGCAAAAACAATTGGTATCAATTTATTGCAATAATTCTTTCATTTTAAGTTATTGCAACAATTTTTCCTAATATATTAAAGTTTCTATTGCAGCTGAAAATTAAAAGTTATTGCAACTTATTATTGTTGATGCAATAATTTAACACTTTTAAGTTACTATTGCAACTATTTTAACTTGTAGATGCAATATTTTGTATAAAACTACTATATACATATTTTGTTGTATTAACACTTGATGTAATAGACATTTTTTGTTGTAGTGACACTACAATAAAATAATATTTCATCCAACCACCAAAACACAACCACAACCACCATCAAAGCCATAGAACACTGCACAGCCACAACCCCACCACCATAACCAGTGCCCATCAAAACCAGTGAAGAAGAACAAAAAAAGAAAGCAAAAAAATCAAACCGAAACACAAACCCAAACCGAAACCCATGCCCAAAACAAAAACCTAGCTCGAAACACAAACCCGAAACATAAGCACAGCTCGAAACTTAGCCCAAAATACAAGCACAAACGCCGAAAACAGAGAAGACAGACCGAGATGGGTCAGCATTGGTCAGCAGTCGAGCGTGGGTCGTCGACGATGAGTCTGTGGTGACTAGGCTCGTGCAGATCAGCAATGGGTCTGTAGAGGAAGAAAGAGGTAGATGGAGAGGTAGTGAGGAGAGAGACACGGAGAGAGGAACATGAAATGCAAAAGAAAGAAGGAAAATAAGAAAAGTAGTGTGAATGCAATTTTTTTTTTTTTTTTTTTACCTTTCAGCTGTGCACTGTAGCTGTGGAGCCAAAAAAATATAGTTTTAGCTCCACTATTACAAGGTACATTTTGAGTTTTAGTGGTGCTAAATAGTTATTAGCACCACTATTGCTAGTGCTCTTCACTTCATTTGTTATTAACAATATTGAATTTAAACTCTTCTCCTTTAAATATATTGCTTTTGTTAATTAGTGCGAAAGTATTCTTGCTTTTTGGGTGTAGGAAAAAAAAAAGCATGGTAAAGCGGGGATTGAGATTAGCCGTTCATTTAATCCAAAAGTTCATAAATTTGACACGTTGGCAATCTGCATGCTTCTTTATTTCTCCCGTTTCTCTTTTCTTTTTTCACTTCTGCTTCCCCAAATTTGAGTTTCTCTCTTTCTCTCCCACTTCCACCAGCGAAACCTGCGGTACTTGGGTGGTGCTTCCACTACTTTCCTTGTCTGGGTTACTCATGTGGGCCTTTCTAGGCTCTCGTTGGCTAGCCCACCACTCCTGACGCCATGTACCGTAGCCACGACATGTTTCGGAAGCTCTAGCCTCATATTCACTCTAATGATTCCTCCATTCTTGAGGTTCGCTTTTGTTTTGGGTTTTTCATTTGGTTGCAGAAGAATATGTAGGGAAAGAAAAAAAAAACTATTTCAGTTTGTTTTTTATTTTGTTTTTTGGGGAATACATGGTTTTTATTTTTTTTTTTGACACATGAAGACAAGGTTGTTGTTCACTGCATTGAAGGAATGTTTCTGATCATGGAATATACTAGAATTTTTCAATAGTATTTTTTTTCCCGAGTGTAAGAAATTAAAATGGGTAAAATATCAAATGGGTTTTACCTTCATTTTTTTTTTTTAGGAAATTGGTTTTACTTAATTAGGATGATTGTAAGGCTATTTAGAATTTTGGACTTACTTATTCTCAAAAAGAAAATTTTGGACTTACTATCAATTTTTTTTAATTATTATTATTGTTGTTGTTGTTATTATTATTTTTGGTGGGTTTTCTTTTGCCTCTATTAAATAAATATTAATATTAGTAATGCGATGTGTTATACCATGTTGTGTATGCTAGAGTGGATGCGGAAAGAGAAGTATAGAATAGGAACACCGAGAACACGAGGGTTACGTGGTTCAGCCTTAACGGCCTACATCCACGAAGGAATCCCTTAAGGGCTATATCTTTATTGTGTATAAGAGTGTAGTACAATAACATGTGTTACAATGAACCCTAACATGTATATATATATAAGCGACTAAACCCTAAACTACTAGTACAAGTAGGAGTGGGCTTGGGCCTATTACATTGGGCTAATATGTCTAATATATATCTCTAACACCCTCCCTCAAACTCAAGGCGGAAGCTCGATGAAGGCTTGAGGTTAGATAAGCATGAGAAGATCACTTGGAGATGCCATGAATAATGCCTTCTGAAGAAACCACAATGAAGAATATGCCAACTGACCAATTTTGGAGTTTCAAATGAAGAAACAGAGTCCAAAATTGGAATCTACGCAAAAAACTGAGTAAGATAGGCCCTTTCGAAAATTTTAACTTTTAGTCAAAGGTCAACGCAAAAGTCAAAGTCAACGAATCCTGGTCAAGTCAACAGTCAGTGCTCACGGGTCAGATCCGGGTGGTCCGGGTCGGGTCGGCCGAGTCAACGGTCAGTTAAGTGACGTGGTGCTAACAGGCAACACTGCTGACGTGGCTAGATGACGTGTCTGATGACGTGGACTAGGGCGTGCATGGCATGCTAACGTGGAGCAGTGACGTCATCCTGTGACGTCAGATGACATCAACAGCAGTTCTTCGGCGCGTGGAAGGCACGTGACGGCATTACCGGCACGTGTGAGTTCATATGATCACCAGATTCTCAGGCTAAGTAGATCAGGGGACGACAAGGCTGTCTTGGCGGCGCGTGTGGCTGAGATCCAAGCTGGGAGTCAAGAACCTTCGGCGGCGCGTGTGAGAGTTCCAGGAGCCATTGTTCGCGCATGGTGGCGCGTGAGGCTGCAGTTGGAGGTCGGGTGCCTGGGTTTTGTTCACGATATACCGTGGAGCACTTCTATCTTGTTGGTTTCATCAGGCGAAGGCTTGATGTGCACAGATCTGATAGGGAGAGGCACTGGTTGCGAGATGTCGTGCAGTCTAGATCCAGCAGACAAGCATGTGTGACTTCTGATGGTGGTGTGCACGTGAGAATCTTCTTTGCTTGCTAGAGATGTTTGTTTGATGCGAAGAACGAAATTTGGCTCTGATACCATGTTAAATAAATATTAATATTAGTAACACGATGTGTTATACCATGTTGTGTATACTAGAGTGGATGCGAAATGAGAAGCATAAAATAGGAACACTGAGAACACGAGGGTTACGTGGTTCAGCCATGACGTCCTACATCTACGAAGGAATCCCTTAAGGGCTATATATTTATTGTGTATAAGAGTGTAGTACAATAACTTGTGTTACAATGAACCCTAACATGTATATATATAGGCGACTAAACCCTAAACTACTAGTACAAGAAGGAGTGGGCTTGGGCCTATTACATTGGGCTAATATGTCTAATATATATCTCTAACAGCCTCCTCTATTATAGCAATTTAGTGTTTCTTTATGATTGCATTAACCACACAGAAAGTTATAGTAGATGGAAGTGGTATATTATGTTGTTTTCTTTAGTTGGTTGGTGACTGGAACTGTTCCTTGAAATTTCAATTGGAAAATTGTCTTGGAAACTCATAGATACTCGTGAAATGGTATTCGATAATGATTTTACATGGGAAATTTTTTAAATTAATTATTTTACATGGGAGAGCAGCAGCTTTTGAAAAGTTTCTACTCTGGACTTGTTTAGTTTTTTCTTTGTTATACCCAGATAGGGTTGATTAGAATAGAGTAACCAATTAGAGTTGCCAAATAATTGGAATTTGTTAATGTTATTTTGATTGGAAATTATCCTTTGCATGGCTTATAATGTTAGTATTCGGTAAGTTACAAATCAAATAGTGCTACACTATGTAACGTGGTTAGTGCAAATGTGTGTCCTTGGTGTATTGTGTAAATGTGTTACGGTTGTAGCTTTTGTTTGAGATTTGAAACCAATGAATTGTGGTTGGATGGGCGTTTTGATTTCGATTTTCAAAAAAGACTGGGATTGATTTCAAAAATAGGTTTCTATTTATGTGATTTATTCTCTAATTTTGACACTTAATTAATTTCATCAATTTCTTCTTCAAAAAAAAAAAAAAAAAAAAGTAGTTTCATCGATAATTTACAAAAGCTTTTACAAAATTTAGAGTACAAACCAAGAAGAATGTAATAAAATATAGATATTCATTTCTTGACATTGGTTTGAGACTTGGGCAACCACAGCTTGGGCTTGGGCTCCATGGAATGCTCCCAATAAATTATATTTTGATAAAGTTCAACTCCAGTCCGACCAAAAGCCATACTAGTTCAGGACCTTGGGTTTTTGACAGAGTACCAGCATTTCAATGCAGCTCAAAGAAGACTCCTAAACAGATGTTTCGGCCTTGCTTTGGGGTTGCTCCCAGGTATTGTTTTTTGTAATGTCTCTGTTTGGAGCCTTCCAAGTGTTACCTCATTTTTGTTGTCTTTATACCTGTATGGTTCGTAAAGGTCCTAGTGTTGTCTCTGTATCGCTATTCTTGTTATATCAATACAATTCTATCTTTTATCTCAAAAAAAAATTATTACAAATATTCCAACAATCAATCAACAACTGAATTTTGTTAAGACATTATCACAATATTAAATTTTTGCAGTGAATGTTATCATATGCTGCAATTGAAGCTTTTCATCAAACAATTGCAACCATCCATAAAGAATATTGACTTCCTTATCATCTTACATTTTATGTGTTTAGCTATTATGTTTAGTTTACTTGGTTTCTAATGGACAACTCTAGGTGTTCTGACCATGTGAAATCTTGCTGGCTTAAGGCAAATAAGGGTTTGTTGCTCTTTTCCACTCCATTAAATTGCATTTTTTTTTACTAATTAATATGTTTTTCCGGGTTTTTCATAGAAAATCTGATGGTTTCTTTTGGTTGATAGGCTATATGTTTCTGGTCTAGTAAAGTAGCATAGAGTTAGTTTGTTCTTTATTGTAGATGCAGTCTTGCAGATTGTTCTGAACTAAGTGTAATAATTTCGTTTTCAAATTGATAAAATTTATGGAGAAAAAAAAAAACCAAAACAAAAAAAGAAATGGACAAGACTTGGCAATTCAGTATGTTCAAAAATTTTGTGAATCTTAGTGGCCAAGATGTTGTACATCACAGATGAAGACATGATCTAACAAAGGGAGCTTAAACAAGAAGACTAAAGTACTTAAAGGATTGTTGGACAAACAACCCATCAACACATTGTGGACAAGCTGCAATGAACTGAATGACACAATCACACCCAGTCCATAATCGCTAGTTGAATAGAAAAAATTAAAAGGTAATGGCATGAACATGTCAAATATCAATTACTATTACTAATTGGATTGGAAAAATCAATGAATTTTTTTTTTCTTTTTTTACCAAATAGATACGTGAGCTACAAATAATTAAAGAAACCCATATAAAAATCTTACCCATGGAAAGGAAAAGGAAGTTTTGAGGAGTGGTGGGGAAAAGAAATACCAACTTGAGCATTAATTTAATTGATGGTTAGAGTCTAGAAATTTCTTTATCCTTGGCATGGATTCTCTTTTCCATGAAAATCACTGATGATCTCAGGTTCTATATTCTCTCCCCACTCAAAAGAACCAAAAACTAGATGAGGCGAAAATTACTGTAGATAGAACCTCTTAGCTCTTTTTATATGGTTAGCAAAATTAAAAAAAAAAAAAAAATCATAAATAATTCTTAACTTAAAAATAAAATAAAAAATCATTGTTACTATTTATAAAAATTGAAAGTTGTGGAACCACAAAGCTGTGTATTTGAGAATAAAACACAAAGCCTTGCTACCATAGTAATATGAATATATGATGTGGGTTGTATATGTGAGATACGAATTGGGACACAAAGCTTCTCTACTATAGTAATATGAGCTGATATCAACAAAACAAACAAAAAAAAAAAAATTTGAACACAACTTGATAAGATCACTCCAAAATCCAGATTCCAGAACCAGAATGGCAAGTGGGTTACTATTTGGCCCATTTCTGACTTGATTAGCTTATCACCCCAGGCTGCTGCCCATATATCATTGGGCTCAACGTGGTACCCAAAAAAAAGCCACTTATGCCCGTTAATCACGAAAGTAAGAATTTTTTTTTTCTTGATCTAGACGAAAGTAAGAAATATAACCATGACAGATGGGCAACATACGCATGGCACCACCTATGCCCGTTAATCACGAAATGACTAAATTATAACGTTTTAAATACTTTAAGAGCTGAAAAAGAATTTCTAAAATAAAACCTGACTTTTTCTTCTTTTTTCTTTTTTTTTTTTTTAATCCCATTTAACAGCAATTTTGAAGGAGATTATTGGAATGATTGAATTGAACAAAGTTGAAATTTTTTTTTTTTTTTTTTTAGAGAATTCCAACCTATGACATCCGCTCCTGACGAAAACACTTTATCATCAGGGCAAGACACCATTTGGTTTCTGGTGTAAGTGGAATTGAATCACATATTTTTTATTCAACCATCAAAGACTTTAATAGTTGAGTTAACTAAAACCTACAACAAAGTTGAAAATTAATAAAACTAAATTGAACGAGAGCAAAGTTAGATGATCGAATTGAATTTTATGCAAAATTAGAGGATGTAATTTGTTATTTATATAACTAGTTAATGTCTCGTGTGATGCATGGGTACAATATATAAATTTATTTTAAAATAATTTATCAAAAAAAAATTATCTTTTTTCTATATGAAATTATCTTTATGACCATGCATAATACTTATTCTTAGTATTGCCGTATCTACCATAACTTGTTGGAGTGGGTTGTGTTTCAAACACTTAACCTTGTGCTTTGTGTTCCACATTGGTTAGAGATGAGTTTTTTTGTGTGTTTATAAATCATTGCACAACTTAAGTGATAACTTGAAAAATAATGTACTAGGTGTTGGACTTGAGCTTGGGCTTGGGCCTGGGCCTGGCTTTGTCCTATCTTTCTTAGGCCTTATCTCTTTCCTTTCTTTCCTTCTAGCCCAAATTCAAAGCCCAACCCATTGGGTGTTTAATGTGGTCAATTCTTTTTCTTCTCCATTACCATAGTCTAATCCTGGAGGGATTGTTTGGCCAAGTGAACCATTCGAACTGAGTTCTACTTCGAGTGGCACAAATCAACATTTAAGGATAATGTTATTTGAGTGACTCTATAGCTTGTGAGATCTTTCTAATTCTATCTTCTTCTTCTTTTTTTCTTTTTCTTTTTGGTTATTGCTAATTTTTGGGGTTTATTCTGTTGAATCAAAACTTGTTTATATTGCTATATTTTCCAACATAAATTCCCGCCATGAATTAGCTTCATCCCTAAATCGAAGCTTGTCAATAACATATATTAAATCTCTCATATCTCTTACACATGTCTCAATTGCAAAATTAATAGTTTGGATAGTTGCTGCCTGCTAGTTTTGCCTCCTCCAAATTCGAATTGCTTACCTTTTGCAACTCAATGTTGCGATGAGTGACTCATTATCATCTCAAATCAAAATTATGCTCCCGCCTTGTTCTTTAAAAATCATCCCATCTATCTTGAAGGAAAACTCTTAAGGATGTTGCTATTTATGCTTGATTGGATAAATGTTTATAGATAAATAATCATATTACCCAATTTATTGAATCTGACTCTTGCAATTCTATATTAAACTTTGTTATTGAAGGACAACTTTTAAGGAGGTTGCTATTTATG
>NC_044908.1:25156567-25325200 GCF_001633185.2 Quercus lobata | reverse complement strand
TTACAATTAAAACAAATTCCATAATATATCAATTATATTTGGAGGACATCCATTTTAACCAATAAAAAAGACATTAATCTCCATAGATCTTGGAAATTTAAGGCCGAGTATTCTCGTCCTTAATGTAGATAGCAGTTCCATCAGGGTGGGAATCATGAACGTAGGGACTTTTTTTTTTTTTTTGATAGAAGAACGTGGGACTTAACTCATGAGCCCTTAGAGAGAGAAAATTGTGTTTTTAAAGTATGTTGTCCAAATGAATGTCCAAGAGCATTCATAGGCAAAAACATACCCTTGAGAAGAGAAATACTTGTTAGGAGTGAATATACCAATTCCATGAGTCACGCCTTCTTCCAAAATACCTTTTTAATTAATAAATCTCTACAAAAACAAATCACAGGTCTGTGAAACGGAAAATACTTAGGTAGTTTCGAAGTATAGTGAGAAATGGTGGTCTCACCTCTCACATTTATGATAGACCCTACTATGAATTTAATAAGTGGATGCTATCATAATTGTGAGATAAGGGAGTACCATTCACCGTAATTCGGAAGTACCTAAGAATTACTCCTGTGAAACAATACCATCAATCAAATGGGAAGTTATTGCACATGCAATAGTGCGATTGCCCATCACAATTGTACTCTAACAAATTATACAAAATTCCCAATATAGGAAAGTCCTTTTATTAATTAAGAGAAAAACTTAGATACAATACCTTAGGTTCCCTATTTAAAATTATGACATCAGTCCAATTTAACATCTCAAGCAAACGACATTAAAACTATTTTTTTTTTTTTCCTTCTTCCTTCTTTTTCCTGTACATACTACAGACGACTTCTCTTCCAAACCCAAAACCTTTCTCCCTCATTTTCTCAGTAACCAAATAGGAAAGATCAAAAAATAAAATGAGTTTGAAGAAAAGGAAAATAATCAAAGAAGCTACTTGAAGAAAAGAAAAATAATGGGGAAGAGCTAAAAAAGAGGGTACCGTTCGACAAGAATGTTGCCCATAGAGTTGGAGACGAGTAACGCCAGCAACATTTCTTTTTGTTTTGCTTTTTACTTCTGCCTTTGGTTCTTTCTTTGAGTCCGGTTTTCTTGGAAAACCTTTCTCTTGCCCAAAACCTTTCTCTTCCAAACCACCCATGACCCTTCTCTTCGAAACCCAAAACCCAAAAAAAAAAAAAAAAAAAATAAGAAGAATATCTCATATCTCTCTCTCTTTCTCTCTCAGTGTGTGTGTGTGTGTGTTTCCTTTCTTCTTTTCTGATCTATGATTCTTTCTTTCCTGATCTACGGTTCTTTCTGATCTATGATTCTTTCTTTCTCTCTCAGTGTGTGTGTATCTATTTCCTTTCTTCTTTTCTGATCTATGATTCTTTCTTTATCTCTCGGTGTGTGTATCTGCTTCCTTTCTTCTTTTCTAATCTATGATTCTCTCTCTCTCTCTCTGGACAAAATAATGAAAAAGGCTGTGACAATGGCTTTGTTGATGTTAAGAGTGTGGAAGTTTTGGGTATAGCTAAAATGGGTCGGTGTGTGTATCTGCTTCCTTTCTTCTTTTCTAATCTATGATTCTCTCTCTCTCTCTCTCTCTCTCTCTCTCTCTATGGACAAAATAATGAAAGAGGCTGTGACAATGGCTTTGTTTATGTTAAGAGTGTGGAAGTTTTGGGTATAGCTAAAATGGGTCCCTTTTTTGGTTTGAAACCCAGTAGATTTGGCTTTTATTTTTTGATCTTTCCTGTTTGGTTACTGAGAAAATGAGGGAGAAAGGTTTTGGGTTTGGAAGAGAAGTCGTCTGCAGTATAGGAAAAAGAAGGAAGAAAGGAAAAAAAAAGAAGTTTTAACGCTGTTTGCTTGAGATGTTAAATTGGATAGATGTCAATTTTAAGTAGGGAACCTAAGGTACTGTATCTGAGTTTTGCCCATTAATTAAAAGCTATTTGAAATTATGATCAACGAACACTAATTTCCCAAAACTAAAGCCATGTATCTTCAACTGAGATCCTCAATTACATTATGGATGGGAAAATTTTGAAAACAACAATAGGAAGTCCAAAATCCCTTAATTTGTGCCAAATAACCCGTTAACAAAACACTAGCTTAAAATTAATCCAAAATTTCCTTTGAACATGCCCAATCAATTGGTCCAAACTAGTTATTAGGGACTTAAACTCCATTGTAAAAGTGTACAATTCTCAATTTCAAAATAGTCTGGCTCCATTCCCATTCTCTCCCATTTGATCTCTCAATATTTCTCTATCACTAGATATTTCTCTCTCACTCTCTCTCAGTTGCCTTTCTCTTTTTCAGTTTTTCTACAACTTGTAATTTTCTGGAGCTTTCTCAGCTCTCTTTGCCCACCTCTTCCACTCGCCAAGCCTTCAAACCCAGCTTATTGAATAGAAGATCCATCTCCCGCACAATCTTATCCTCCTATGCGACAACACAATTGGAGCTCTTTTCGAATGCAACATGAATTTCTTCCTCAAAAAAACCCCACCTCTTATAACTTATAAGCATTGACCTTCCTCCTCCATGTGGGTTTACTCACTACCTTCATTGCAGTAACAGCGTGAACAAAACTGATCTTCAAAGAACTGAATCATATGTCCTTTACTAAATGGGTATGTGCTCAATTATGTTATATTAACTACTTATTCTTCTCATTATTATTCAATGTGGTACTTAATTCACAGGTGTACACCGTACAATCTTCTTCTCACGTATGACTCTCTGCCTCTTTGTGGGCTTCAAGATCTCTTCGTGGGTCCTAAACAAGTCCTACTCACTCCCTTTTACCTAATAGGCTTTTTCCTTCACTAGTGCATCATGTTTCAGCCTCCATGTATCAATCCCGCTCGTCTTTTATTCCCCATGGAAATCTCGCACATCATCATTGTCTAGACCATTGGAAATAATACTCCTTTGTTGGACCTTTTTCCAACATCGTTTGTGAAGTCTTTATGGGTTTGCCTGGTGCAATATGTCGTCCCTATTCCAACTGAGACAAAAGGGCTCCAAGTGCACACACTCGTTCCCACTCTAATTGAGAAATGAACCTTGACCCATACCACCATAGGCTCTGATACCACTTGTTAGGGAGATAAACATCTTAGGGAGACTCCTTCAGTAGTTAATACAACATATAAAAACACACTTGTTGTATGTGCTCAATTATATTATATTAACCACTCATCCTTCTCATCATTAGTCAATGTGGAACTTCATTCAAACATGAACACCCAACACCTCCACCATCTCTTTCAATTTATGTGATTCAGCCACTTTACCTTTCTCATAGAAGATTGGCGTTTGGTGTCACATGAGAAATTGAGAATGTCAAGATCACAATCGATAGTTTCCCAATCAATGATTCAACCCAATGTTATTGATTCCATTTCGTTCTAGCTGGAACGGCTAGAATATCTCCTACTGGCATACAATTCAGTACCGTAATACCATCCATTCCACCTCGAGTCAAATTCCAGCCATTTCGGCAAATTTTGGTCAATTTCGACCGGTACCAAATTTGATTTTTTTTTTAAAAAAAAAAAAAAAAAAAAATAGACTTGACCTCAAGTTGAATGAAACCCATCCAGCTCAGGTCGCCACCATGTCACTTGTCTTTGTTTGCTTGAATAAATTCAGCCTTCTTCTTCTTCTTCTTCTTCTTCTTCTTCTTCTCCTCTTTGTTTTGTAACCACTGGTCTTTTGTCTGATGTCCTTTAAAGTTTAAAGTCTTATTAGATTGATTTCAAACTTCAACTTTCCATTTTGCTTTGCTGTCCTCTAAGAGAAATTATTAGCCACAATGGAGGACCATGTGGATGTGCTGACGTGGTCCTCCTAACTAATGGTGATCTGCCATTTGGACAACTAGCTGATGTTAGCATTAACCACATCATAAATACAAACTTAACTCTAGTTTGGATTAATTTAACCAATAAATTTCAAATTTCAAAACTTGCTCATCTCAAAATTAACTCTCTCTCTCTCTCTCTCTCTCTCTCTCTCTCTCTCTCTCTCTCTCTCTCTCTCTCTCTCTCTCTCTCTCTCTCTCTCTCTCCCTCCTCTGTTTATCTCCCAAAACACAAACTTACAAAATCCTCTCTCTCATAGATTGAAACCCAAGAAGTATGTCTACGAAACAACGGAGTTAAAAACACCGCAACCTTCACCGTTGTGAGGTATCGTTCGATGAGACCAATCTATCGATAGGTTTTGGTATCTAATTGGTTGTGAGGATTTTAGGGGAGAGATGGGTTTCAAGTTCTTTGTCGAAAATCTGAGAGTTTGAGATGGCACCAATGCCCACTTCGATCTTAAAAATGATTGCCACAATGAGACAAAGGTAAAATGCAAAAATTTTCTTTTTTATTGTCAAGATTTTTTATTCGTTAGTGTAGGGTGTGGGTTTGAGCGCTCCTTCTGTTGGACGAAAGGTCTCAAGCGCAACTAGCCCAATACAATGAATTTTAGAGAGTGGGCTTAAGAACTAGGTGTTAGTTTGAACCGCAATGACTGAACATGGTTAGGTGCGGACAGACCAATAAGGAAATGGGTTCGAGCATGAAATGTTGTCCCCGGGTGTTTCGTCCAAGGAGCTTGGTATTCTTCTTCTTTCACTTTCAGTACTAGGTTATCGTCGTTTTCAAGACCATGCAGATTGCTGCAGTTTTCTCCTTTTTCTCTCTTCCTACCCCTTTTCCGCGATCCCCAATTCTTGGAGGGTCTCTCTCATTATATATTTCTTTCCAGTCGATCTTGACCCTCCATCTGTTGATTGTGTAGGCCATTACTCGAGTGCTCGTCCCATCAGCCACCTTCTCAAACCCTCTATGAGTTGCGGCAACCAAGGCCGCACTATTCAGGAGTCCTTTCATCATTAATGCGGCCAGGACGTTAGTTGGGCGCATTAAATGCGAAGGTGACAACTTTTCCTTGAACTGCTCCTACACCATACCCCCGTGTGCGTCCTACTGTACTCATCCTTTCTTCGGGAAACGCTCTGGGAGGCTACCTTTGATGGCGTGCCGTTCTTTCCTATTGGATTCTGGAATGCTGAGGATAGAATTGTCCTCAGCAACATCTCTAGGCCATTTGGATTTTCATGGTATGTCCTCGGACATTTTTCTCTCCTCGGCGTGGGCCTTGGGCCCAGCACAAAGTGGGCCGGGGTCGCGAAGTTCTCTAGCCCCACAGTTAGATTTTTTTTATAAATTATTTAAATGTTGCCTTTGATTTGATTTGATTTGATTTTTTTTTTTTTTTTCAGACTTCCAGGAGCTAAAGAAGCAAACTCACTAGAAACTTTAATGTGAAGTACGAAATTGGACTTATTGGTACAATTGTTATTCAAATAGTTGTCTTTCTTTGAAGATTGAAAACATGAATTCAATGTGAAATAGGTTGATGGGTATCACTGAAATAGAACCCATATGTTGTGAATTTCGAACACTAAAATCGAACCTGCATGTTGTGAACTCATATGTATGTCGCTATTCTTAGCCTTAGTTATGAAAATTAGCTTGTAACCCCATGCATATGCATAGATACACTTAAAGATATGCAATAAGATGCCCAATATAATATATATATATATATATATATAATTTAAATATTATTGATAGTCATTTTTATATTTTGTTAACTCTTTAAAAAATTTTGTAAGGATATAATTAGGTATAAAATGTAAATTGTCATTTTTTTTTTTAATTATTGTGAAGCACCTTTTTTTATTTTTTATTCTAGACTCTTTGTTTTTTGTACTTAATAACTCACTTGGATGAATATTTATGATGTGGTCCCATATTTGATTCTAAAATTAAGAAATAAAAATTTTTAAGAATAAATAATTTAGGACACATAGCGCAAAATTAGAGCTCTAATTTGAAATTTTTATTTGAGTTTCTCTCAGGTACACCTATTATTGGATATATAGATGGTGGTGCTGGTGCACTAGTTCAAGAGTGCGTAGGAGAAGTGTTTGTTGCTTTGTTTGAGAAAGGGGGTCATTTGGCTGGAACAAAATCTTTACAGGTTTCTAGGTTGCTTTGCATTGTTTGGTGGAGTAGAAATGTTGGTATCAGATATTTAGATGGTGAATCTGAAGATGCTAGATTAGTGAATGCTTTCGCAAATTGGGAAAATTACTTCGCTGAGGCAGGATTAGTTTAGGATGATATTTTCTCTCATGTATTGTGAAAAACTTGTAACTATGTAACTCTTGAGCTTGTAAGATTTTCTTATCCAAAGGAGGAGCTTGAGCATCAGTTATTTTTTTATTTGACGTTAGAAACGGTCTTTTTTCTGGTTTTACAAGCTCGTGATTATGATTAGAATTGAAGTGAGTAACCTTCCACTCACTATTTGTTACTGTAAACTTTATACTAGCTTCACAACCAGTCCTAGTTTGTAATTTTTTGAACTTCTTATCATCCAAATGGTCACTATCTCAGGGAAATCCTTCTTTTGAACACACGTACTCTTGTTGTCTTTTACCATCTTTTGAATATCTAAGTTTTTTTTTTCGAACACTAAACCCAATTCGTATGGCATAATCATTGTACAATTTATATGCTTCATCCTCATTGTGTACCACCATTCCAAGCAAATTTTCAATAGCTTGAAGGTCTTCATCATTGACTCTAATATCTATGATTAAAAAACACCATTGTGATTATAAAACACCACAAAATATGTTTCTACGGGAACTCAATTCAAAAGCATATTAAAAAACAAGAGTGATGAGAATGATATGTGTATAAACTATTAAGCCATAAGAAATAGTTCATTTTTTTACTATTCACATTTTTAATTTTATTAAATAGTTAAAGGAAACACCACACACACACACACACACATACAAGGGAGAGAGAATGAGTTTCAACACAAAGACACATCATAAACTTATAAAAAAAAAAAAAATTATCCTCTTTACATCTATAAACTAGAGAGGAAGAAAACAACACATAATTTTTTTTTATTAGTATTATCTCATATTGGACTTTTATGAAATACATAGAAGGCACCAATTAATAAACTAGATAGAATGAAAATAGAGCAAGAAAAATATACATTGAAGAGTGAAATGAGTTTCTGTTAAATACCTTGATCAGTCATGGTTAGCTGCAATGGTGGTGTTTGGACAACCACCTCAAATATATGTGTACTAATTTTAGCAATTTTGTTCTATAAAAGTACATTTTGTTTCCTTTAAACAATATCATTGATTCTTTTTAAGAGTAATGCTATACTCACAAACTTTTTTACAACATTTTACAAACTGTTTTGAAAGCAAATTCTTATTGGTTTGCACATGGGCCCACCACTCACATAATTTTTTTACTTACTAGTAACCACTTATCACATCAATAATTTATAAAAAAGTTTGTAACTCTAGTATTTTCCTCATTTTAGTGACTATAAAAAAAATTTAAAGATCTAAAATCAAAATCAAAATATACAAGCCAAAAAAAAAAAAAAAAGTTCAACAACAAAAATTACTAATAGTAAAACTAAAAATAAATAAATAAATAAATAAGCTCAATTAACCAATTTTATTTAAAATAAATAACCCTACCCTTTAAAAAATTCTAAACAAAAATAATTCTGTTCTTATCCACACACACACACAAAAATTCTTAGCAGCTAAGTAGTATCAGATTCAAAAGTTGAAACTGCCGCACACAGCCAACAGTAAAGCCGTCCCCCCTAACTCATAGTTTTGGCTCCATCCTTGTTTGATAATGATAAATTATATTTGTGAAACTTAGTTCAAGACTATCAAAACTATAAAAGATGACAGTGAGAAGGATTTGTATTGCAAGAAGATTGAAAAATCTATTGCTTTCTGAAAAAATAATTTAGATTCAAAAGAGGGAATTGTTATTGGCGGAAAACCCAATTAAAGGAGGGAATGAAACTATTCTATTATAATGAAATACAAACGTGTGGGTTTTGGTTTGCTTTGGTGGTTTGGGTTAAAGTGGCTGGTGGCTTACTTTGGTTTTGGTTTTAAGAAGTAAGTTGGTTAGATTAATCCAAACTAGAGTTAAGTTTGTATTTATCATGTGGTTAAAGCTGACAACAGCTAGTTGTCCAAATGGCAGATCACCATTGGCTAGGAGGATCATGTCAGCACATCCATGTGGTCCTCTGTTGTGGCTAATAATTTCTCGCCCTCTAGTACTAGGAGAAATTATAGAGTCCTCTGGTGGACCACGTCACTTGTCCACTATTCCACTAAAAAACTTCCATTTATTTAAAATTACTGAGTCAGTAATTAATTTTTGTTTAAAAAATTTTTCTAACTAACAATTTTAAACAGGTGAAAGTTTTTTAGTAGAATGGTGGACCACATCACTTGTCTACCATGTACATCTTATAATTTCTCTAGTACTACGGCCCACGTCAAAGTCCAAAGAAGTGTTAGAATTACTAGAGCCCACGTGAAAGTCCAAAGCTCAATACTTTTTTTTTTTTTTTAATTTTCCTAGGACATGTCAAAGTTTATTTACCTCAGAAAAAAAATAAAAAAAGCAAATACATGTTAATGTTGATTTATTTATTCTAAAAAAAAAGTATTATTATTATTATCATTATTACTATTATTTGGGTTTGACTTCCATATATTAATTAAAATATGAACCAATAATCTTAAGTCTCTTAATAAATTATATAGGTTTTGACTAATAATATAAATAAATAAATATATATATATATATATATAAATAAAATAAAATAAAACAGCAGTAACTCCGAAACGGTATACCGATATACTCCGTTTTAATAGACAAACCGAAACAGGCATTGAAACAATATTCATAATATTGATTCAAACCACTTAAGTCAACTCTCCATTTTGAAATGACATTATCTCGAAAATTTTAAGAAAAACCTGGGGCGTTAGCTAAGAAAGCATATGGTTTAGGCCTTTAGAGGAGCACAAATAATTTAGGCTAAGGTCGTGAACTTTGAACTGAAAACTTGATTTTTATTCTTCCACTGCAACCTATCCCATTCCATTCAAATTGTCATGGAATTAGTCAACTAAAAACCCTAACAAACTTCTCATCCACACTGATACAATGTGAAAGCCACAAGAAGTAGAACATGTCTACTTCAAGAAAATGACTTCAAATTCATTAGGATTCCTAGAATCCACCGGGACTTTATTTTAACTTTTAAATAATAATTTATAACAAAGATAAAAATTACTAAAAACAGCAAAAACAAGCATTTCAAGACCTAAACGAAGGAGTTTTCCTAAAAAGTAACGTCAATTAACACCTAAGGTGCTAAATTTTGCTTCCAACATTGTTTGTCTTTGCATCACCAAATTTCATGAAATTTCATCACTGTCACTCCAGTTATTACTAATAGTATGTGACCAGTGCTTAAGCATGGGAATGGTCAATTGTAGTGATGCTATTGGTCAATTCTTTTTTCTTTTTTGGTTTATCATATGGAGGATACCATTAGATAAAACAATGGAAAAAAGAAGAAGAGAATATTGAATTTTATTATATAAGTGATTATGTTGGTTTATATATGTATATATATGTTTATTATATGGAGGATAGCATTAGATAAAAAAAAAAAAAAAATGAATAAAAAAAGAAGAAGAGAATATTGCATTTTATTATTTAATTGACGCTAATGGTCATTTTTGTTTTTTTTGGTTTATCATACGGAGGATAGCATTAGATAAAACAATGAAAAAGAAGAAGAGAATATTGCATTTTATTATTTAAAATATATAAAGGGACATTATTATATATTTATTGTTTAACAAACCTAAAAAAACCTATTCACCAACTTAAACATCTCAAGGTCGATTGAGCATCTTTTGCACGAAATCACAAATTCTTCATAACCATAAGGTTTAAGGTTCATCATGATTCCAATGTCCCATTCCACTTTTTTTGGAAAACTTGAAAGTTTGGACTTTGATACATGGAAGTTCTAGTAGCACGTAGTCAAAGTGTTCTTCGACATTTTAGAAGTCTAAGCTTCCTATGTTCATCATTCAACACTTCCAAAAGCTTACCTATGCCTTTAGGATTTGATTCATAAAGTAAAATGACTTCATGAATATATGTAGCAATCAAATCACCACATAAAACAGCTTCTTTAATCAATTTTTTGCCTTAAACGATTTCTTGATTCAAGAAGTATTTGTATGTTCCCATTATGAGTAGTGCATGTTGATTTTTTGCTTCATAACATGAAAATATCAAATTTTTTGTTTTGTCATCTAGTAGGACTGGGTGACTAAAATACGGAGCTAGCACCCAAATTAAAAATAAAAATAAAATGGACACTTGGCTCAAGATTAAACTACAATTAGAAACTAATTAGAATAATTTTCTTTCAACTAATATTTATATTAGTTTTGTTGATAAGATTCATTGAGAAAAAAGAAAAATAATTAGCATTGTGTTTGTAGCTTAGAGAGAGAGAGAGAGGGTTGGCATTAGTCCAAACCACAAGTAGTTTAGTGAAATTTACCCTTAAAAAAATAAAAGAAAAATGATTTATATCTTATATCATTTATTGAGTCTTGCATTTTGTCAAGGAATAATAGTCTCTAAAGTCATAGATTACTCATAGATGTATAAGTTAGATGTCGAGGAATAGTAGTCTTTAAAGTTATAGACTCATAAATGCATAAGTTAGATAAAAGAAAGTTGATCAAGCTAACAAGAAATAATAATTACATACGTACCTAAATGTCTAATAGTGTACTGCTGAAGTTATTGTAAGTGAATAAAACATTATATAATTTGTCAAAAGTAATTGGTATGAGCTTTGCTTCCTTCTATTCTATCATCAAGTAAGCTAAAATAACATGCCCTTTGCCATCCGCATAAAAGACATGTCATGTACATAAAAAAGAGTAATGCCAAGGAGGTGGCAAATTGGAATTTGTGTAGTTAAGAATGTTTAAGTGAACGAGGTAGTCATTCGGTTTTTGTGTTAGTATTATAATAGTCACTTGGCAAAAAAAAAAGAAAAAAAAGAATTGCTCTTGGTGTAAAATTATATGATTAGATATATGATTGTGTTTTTTTATGGTTCATATATGTTGGACTCCTCGTCTTTTGCATTGAATGACTCACTTGGAATGAATATTTAAAAACTTAAATGAGGCACGTGGTGCAAAATTAGACTCTAATTAAAATCATATTTGGATTCTAATTGTAACAATTTTGCAAGATGGAATTTAAGATAGAATTGAACAATATAAGAATGAACCTTAAAAGAGCAAAATGTTTAGCAGATTTATTTTTTAAGATGTCTATGAATGTTTTACTAGTGTAACTTTCATAGAATTTGTGAGAAGATTTAAACAATTTTTTGTTTCTTTTTCTTCTTCTTTGATTGCAAGTTAGGATTTCTATTTCAAAAATTCCTAACGACTAAATGGGAAATATCAATTAAACAAAAATTTAAACATTAGGATTCCATTTCCTAATATATCCTCAATTATCTTCCATGCAACCTTACTCCCTTCTCTTGAACAATGTACCTCATCCCTTGTGCCAGCTTCAAAGTTCTGAACATCAAACTTAAATATTACGTATGTGTCACCAAAACACAATTAATTAATACTAACTTAAATATTACGTATGAACTATTGGCACAATGACTTACGACAAAAAAATATATGCCACCAAAACACAATCAATTAATACTTTTTGCATTATAGTTTGCTCATGATGAGAACTTTGAGAGAATCACCAAGGGAGCTCTTGATGGTCCTTAGTTTGCATCACTCTATTTAACAATATTGCATAACTTAGAGATCTTTTGTTTGCTGTAATTTCAGTTGGCTCAAAAGAAAAGCAAATGAGTTAGCTCATGCATTGGCAACCCTTTTTCCTTAAACCATGTGATGATGTAACATGTAGTTCTTTAGTTATAGTCACCATTTGTAGTAAATGTTAGAGAAAATGAGGAATATCAAATTAGAACGTGAAATAAAAATATTTTCATCAGATTTTATAAAAGTGCTATTTATTTCGCATACAGACTCGCCTACAAATTTTAGGAGTTGCATATAACAACATGTGTAAAAAGAAAGTGAGTTGAACTACAATAGTTCCACCAGAGCAAGGATAGCAACAATAGAAACAGAGACAAACTTTGATCAAATTATAGATTGATACAGTACACAAGTTATAGTTGCACTCATGCATATATTGAAAGGGTAATTAAGCCCATACAATTAAGTGGTTCTTAAGTAAATAAAACTTTAGAGACATTTGGCACTGCAGTCAAACTTAAGTAAAAAATGTTCAAAAGTAGCACAACTATAAGCCAAAATAGAGTAATATGAAACTGAATTGGCAGCCATGAAGCTACTAAGAGAGAGGTGTTTGCCATAAAGGGGACTAATTAATAGGTTTAAGAATTCACAAGGTTGACATTGGATATTCTTCCCATGTGCCAAATATTGTTTTCAGTAAAATCTACAAAAGGTAGAGGAGGAGGCCTACTATTCAAAGGATGTCACACCAAATGGGTTGAAAGCCACCTTCGTGCAAGATTGATATTTGCAAGAGAAGTCACTCATCAAGCAAGGACTAGAGGATTCCAAAAAATGTTAATATTGACTCAATGTAGCCGCACACACACAAACCCATCACTATATCAATTATGAGAATCAAAACTAAATGGAAAAATTACATAGAAAGATGAACCTTGGTGAGGATATTTATCCAAAAGATCCATCCACGCTTTTGAATCTTCAATCTCTATTGGTGATCGAAAGTTTCGCAGCTTAAAAAAAAAAAAAAAAAAAAAAAAAACCTCAGAGTGGTAGTTTTATGGTGGGTCATTTTGTAACATGATGGGCATCTGTGTGAAGAAAAAACCTCAGAAGTTGTATGGTTGGTAAAAAAAATTCTCTCCAATCTCTTTTTTTTAGATTACGTAATAAGGGTAATGAATATATGAGAGAGAGAGAGAGAGAGAGAGAGAGAGAGAGAGAGAGAGAGAGAGAGAGAGAGAGAGAGAGAGAACCTGACCATAGAGAGATGGGTTTGTGCGTGTTTATATACATGCTTCACAATTGTATTATCACGAAGCAAGTCCGATGGATTTAAATTGGTACTACTGATTCCCAAAGCATAAGTATTTTAAAGACATGTTAGTCAACCAGCTGAAGCTCATCCTCCCAAACTTAATTTCTGATACCCAGAGTGCTTTTGTCCCAAGGAGATTAATTACAGACAACATTTTAGTTGCATATGAAACTTTGCATATCATGAAAAAGAAGAGGTGGGGCAAGATAGGTCAGGTAGCTATTAAATTGGATATGAGCAAAGCTTATGATAGGGTTGAATGGGGTTATTTGCAAAGAATGAAGGAGAAAATGGGGTTTCATGCAAAATGGGTGCAATTGATAATGGTATGCATAACAACTGCTCATTTTTCTGTTTTAGTTAATGGCAATCCTACAGGTTATATCTTGCCTTCAAGAGGACTGAGACAAGGTGACCCTTTGTCACCTTATCTCTTTCTGTTTTGTGTTGAAGGGCTTATTGCGTTGCTTAGAAAGGCAGAAACAGATGGAATTATAAGAAGAGTGGCAGCTAGCAGAGGTGGTCCTTGTATTTCTCATCTCCTATTTGTCTATGACAGTTTGTTATTTTGTCATGCCTTAGTAGAGGAGTGCCAACAGGTCAATTCTTTGCTTAATTTATATGAGGCCGCTTCAGGACAAAAGGTTGATACTGATAAAACTTCTCTTTTCTTTAGCAACAACACTAGATTAGAGACTCAAGAATCAATTAAATAGGCATTGGGTGCAGAGACAGTCCCAAAATATGAGAAGTATTTAGGGCTGCCTAGTATAGTGGGGCATAATAAAAAAGCAGCTTTTGCTCCAGTCATTGAAAGAGTCTGGAGTAAACTAAAGGGATGGAAGAAAAAGATGATGTCTCAAGCTGGAAGAGAAATTTGGAGTAAACTAAAGGGATGGAAAAAAAAGATGATGTCTCAAGCTGGAAGAGAAATTTTTATTAAAGCTGTGGCACAAGCTATCCCCACATATGCTATGGGATGTTTTTTGCTATCGAAAGGTTTGCTTAAAGATCTTGAAGGGTCGATGAGCAGATTTTGGTGGGATCAAAAGATGCAAGAAAGGAAAGTACATTGGTTGAGTTGGTCTAAACTTTGTATGCCCAAGTCAATGGGAGGAATTGGGTTTCGGGATCTTCATTCCTTCAACTTAGCCATGTTAGCCAAACAAGGATGGAGGCTTCTGAAAAACACACACTCCTTGTTCTATCGAGTCTACAAATCAAAGTACTTTCCCAATACATCTTTCTTAGATGCTCCATCACCAAATTCAGGAAGTTTTGCATGGAAAAGTATAGTGGCAGCCGTACTTATAAGGCAAGGCTTATAAGGCTAGAGTGGAAGACGTCTCTCCCTGATGTGGAATTGAGCAAATTTGTGCGGGTGGGAGCAAGGGTCGACCCTGCCCATCCCATAGAGAACAATACCTAATTGGAGACCGAGACGAAAGTCCTCCCATAATCACAATTGGTATGTTACAAAATAATAATTTTTATTTAGGTGTTATCATTTTATATTTGATTACTATTATACCAATACAATTTATTCATTTTGTTATTATAATTATTTATTTTGTTATTGTTTATCAGATAAAATATATATTCTATAAGTTTAAGATAAAACCGTGCAACACACGGCCTTTAACTAGTTGACATTGTATTTGGTATAACATTTACATTTTTAATTAATTAGTTATTTTTTTATTACTAATATTTATTACAATTTTCACACATTGTCTTTTAATTTTGTCTAAATAATATCCTACTCGGCCAATGCATCTAGTACATTGTCAATGGAGCCAAGTTAGAGCAGAAAGAGAATTACCTAATTGCTGCAAGGTGATAAGTTATGCGGCATCCCACTTATTTTCGACCCTTATTGGTGAGAACTGGGAACTAGCATATATGATTTGAAATGAAATCTGAACCAAGCAACATGCTCTTTGCAATATAGTTGCCATCTTGGAAGTAATAAAAACTATGTGAACCCGTTAAAGGAATTAAACTATTAAGCTCCAAATTCAAATTGAGCCCCTTTTGAGGAATCAAAATCCTTTTAATTTCTTGAGGAATATTATATCACTGGGTATGGTATTCTGTCAATCAATCAGAAGGGTATAAAATTTCTATTTTCTACACCCACAGCACCCTTTAATATTCAAAAATCAATGAAAGAATGAGAATATCTCAGTGTTATTTGGTTTTCATACAATTGACGAGAACCTCCACAAATCTCTTGTACATGTGCCGCTTTAAGTACATTCTCTCTACCTTCTTTCGTCCTTCCATTCCCATTTGCTCCCTTGCCAATGGGTTTTTAAGCAAAAACCGAAGATTTTGAGCGAGGATATGAGTTCCTGGACGCCCCAGAGGATGAAGAAGACCTGTTACATTGTGATCAACAATCTCTCTTGTCCCACCAGCATCTGTTCCAAGCACCTGTTCCACAAAATGAAATGAAAATATTATCAGGATCTGTTTGTTGCACTCATAAACCTATGCAGCATGGTACAGCTTTTCTTCAAACTCCATGTTCCCAAGATCCAATCCATGATTTTGATTTTGTCTAACATAATTTTTATCTTATATGTCAAAGCATCTAATGCATCTTAATGTTCATTATTACCATAATTGAATCATAATTCACCACTAATTAGAACTTGCTATAATCACTGGGAGATCAAGACAACAGTGAAATCAAACTAAAAGATAGAGCGGTTAAAATTATCCAAAAAGGCAATGCGGTCTCAATTACGTAGACAGGACTTGCCAAAGGAAATTTTCTTTGTGTCATTGTTGAGTTTGTGCAAATGCAAATGCACAAACTCAAACACAATGCTAGCACACCCAAAAAAAAAAAAAAAATCTTGCAAAATCAGAGGACATCAATAACTTAAGAAAGACAATGTCAACACTAACTTCTTAAGTTATCAATAAACATGCAACATGGCAAGAGATGGGCTTAAGCAAACATTGGAAATAGCCTCAAAGCAAGAGATGCTGCATTTGATTATGAGTTGTCCAAATTACATTAAACTTTGTGTCTTGTGTGGATGCTTTTAATGTCTTGTTTACTGTGAATGTGCTTCCACTAGCTTCAAATTCCAACACCTATAGGCAAGACAACTTGATGGTAAAACCCCGGTGACTCTTATAAGCATTGGATAAAATTAGGCTCCTATTCTTGGCACATGACACTTGATAGATGTTAAAGGCTTCTATTTAGGGGGGACTATAGCTAATGTGGTGGTAGAGACACACAGAAGGAAAGGAGAGATTGTTCATTGTTGGAATATCCACGTGTAAGTGTAACTATTAAATTCTACATCACATGGTAGTAAAAATAATCAGTTACTGATATAACATTGTTAGATCCAAACCCATAGATGAAGCTTTTGGGTTATGGTAGTGTCATGACGCATTACATGAAGCCCTCACCTGGGGACTGCTCAAGGTGTTATCACCCCTAACAAATTCAAAGAAATTAAGTAATTTAATAGTTTGATCGATGTAGTAAAAGGCGTGCTTCACCTATCATTACAAAAAGTGTATGTTCAGGACTAAAAAAATAACTTCAACTCTTATGAATAATAATGCCAAATCTTAATGGAGTTCGGGCTCTGTGATCAGAGGTATCAAGCCACCAACATAAGAAGTATGGAGGCCAGGATCACACAATATTAAACTGGTGTGCTTTAACATATTTAAGTTCTTTAAGCAAAGATAAACTAGCAGGACAAGGTGAAAAAATCATATGCAACGCCAATAAAGAAGAAAGAAAATCTAGTTGGTTGTCATACCGGAAGTCCAAAGGCCATTGCTTCAATTGTCACTCTCCCAAATGTTTCTCCCAGTCCCTGTACACAATTTTACATTGTGAAATTTGTTTAACGTACAATAATGAAAATAATAAGAAGCATAAATTAAGAAAGTTATTTTGAATTTGTTGAGAATTAAATTTCATATAAAAAGCAAGAAGTAAGATATTATATATTTTCAAAGATCAATACCACGTAAAATTTCTCAGCACGTACATTGTAAGTGTAACACACTAACAAATACCTAACTAGAGCCACCTTCATAACACTTTTGGATATCGAATGGAGCTGTATGCAAGGATTCTTTGTAGGCAGGGGATATATCCCCAAACTTGAAAATTTTTAAAGTACACAGAAAAATTAATCAAAACATAAGAACAAGCACAAAACCAAAGCCATCCATAAATACATACAGAACCATGAGCACTTTTTTATTGACTTGAATCACTAAAAGACCATGTAAATAGTTCACCTGGGAGTTTATGACATAAACATCTGCAGCAGAATAGAGTGAGGCTACACGTGTAGTTGCTGGAGTCCACAACACTGACTTCAACACATTTGAATGCAGGGATAAAAATTTTAGAAGTCCTTTGACATAAGGCACCTTGTTGCTCTTAGATCCCACAGAACCAACAAGAATTTTAAGTGACTGTTCTGGTTTTTCCCCATCATCAGACAACATTGTTCTTCCTTGATTGACATAAAAGTTCACAGCATCTGTGTCATTAACAGATGTAAAGAGACTACGTAACCGCAAGGTTTTCCCATTGGGTATTTTCAACTTGACAAAAGAGCCACTTAAAGTAGGTGATTTGTTGGTCTTGGCATTTTCAACTTGTAACAGAGCTCTTAAATGGTGTTTTCTAGCCAAGGTAGATTGGTCTTGGCCAATATCCATTGGATTTTTTATCTGAGGATCATCATCCAAAGGTTCTTGTTCAACCATCAAGCGTGCTGACTCAAGAAGTAAGAGCTGGCCTTTTCCAGGGTTTATACTACTCAGGGACATTACAAGCATATCATTATCTGTTAATCCCATCTCCTTTCTAATTGAATCCCGCAACAACTGCCTTTTCTGTTGCATTTTTTCAGTAGTGAAAGATGGCGTATTAAGTGAACTAGAAATGCCAGCTACAAATGCTAGTTCATCATTAACAGAAAGCGGAACAACTGCAGGCTGAGATCTCAGCTTAATGTTGTCTTCTTCACACCAATTTAGCCATTGTCTAGACTGTGATTCAGATAGGAAAATCAGCATTTTCACTCGGTTAAGGACAACCTTTGCCCGATCAAAGTACTCTCGCCGGTTTTCCATTATCCACCAACCAACTTGACTGCCACCAGCCGGAAAATGAGCAATATATTGGTCTGAAACAAAAAACAATTAAATAAATATAAATTGTAAAGTTGTTTGTTATTTAAGGTAATACCACAGCATACATTCAAAAGAAGCCAATACTTCTTCAAACAACTCATTCACACTAAAGACTAAATAAATTAGTATTAGTTGTTACTCAACAGCCACAGTACCAAAGAGGTATGTAGAGAGTCGCTCATAACTCATATAAGTAAATATTCTCATTTTGTTGATTTTAATTAGTGTACGCACAATCGATTATGTTTGATGAGAATTATAAGAAGCAACCATTACTCCTAGAAGAAGAAAACTCCACCGTTAGAGAAGCCTGTTAATACTTTATTGAAGAAATTCAACCAGATGATTGCCATTACAGCATATTGTAAAGAAATCCACTGTTACTTTTGCAACAAACATTAGTTTTCTGATCCACAACTTCTAAACTCTTTTTTTTTTCATCAACAGATTGTATGTCATAGCTGAGACATAAAGATGATATGACCTTTGATATGTGAAGAAAACTACATGACTTCAACTCTTCTTTTGTATTCTTATTTGAAATCAGAGTGGTATCATTATGTGACCAGGGTCATATTTAGATGTCATAGAATGTAGCAATGGTTTTTAACATATAAAAGGTATGACAATTGTTTTTAAAGCTAAAATTGTGAAGAGTAATGCATTTCAATAGCTGAACAGAAGTAGTTAACATACTTAAGTATAAAGCAACTTATAAGCACTTCAAAGCTAGAGAAGAGTATTGAAAACACAGAATACAGAAGACACTTTATGTTGAATTGTAACATACCATAACATGTATACAGGAAGTAAAGAAATAAAAAATGCTGGTGATAAAAAAATTATATGGACAGAGGTGTAATTGATTATTCAAATCATGCAATTTTTACTCAACTTTAAATTTTTTCATATCAGCATAAGTTACAAATGTAAAACTTATCAAATTATATTAATAAATGCTGCCAAATAGTTCCTACCAATCCATGATGCACAGACTGCTGATCCAGCAATGACAAGATCTGCCTTCATGGCAGTTTTGAAGCTGAGGTCAGCTCTGTCCTCAAGCACCTTGATTCCTCTCCTATCAAGTTCTGGCATCAACCCACCTCTTTTGCTAAGAACTACAGCAGAAACTGTAGCTCCACAGCTTAAAAGCTCTGTTGCCAATTCCATCATTGAAATTGGAGCCCCTGTCATTGAAAGCTCATGGAATATCAACACAAATCTCCTAGACCAAACAAGACGTGCAAAGTCTCCCTTCCTGTCACAGGTTCCAGAACGCTTCTCAGGACTCCATTTCAAAATTCTATCCTCTGTCAAGCCAAATGGACCAACAAGCAACCCATAAGAAGCATTTTTATTTGGAATTTCTGGTTCTAGTTCCTCTTTGTCAATGTGTTCAACCCCTAATGCTGTCTTCTGCTTACCACGCGATCTACGTCGTGTTCTTCTACTTCTCTTCCTTGATTTTAATTTCCTATTTGATGAAACAACATTCTCTTTTTTAACCAAAACTACACCCATCCCTTTATCCTCTTGAGCCTCACTTTTGATAGTCCCATTATTGACTGCAAATACATCATCTTTTGCAATCAAATCCCTTCGGGGATTCAGCTCAGTATCTGGATTTCCATTACTTTCCTTATTTTTAAACCCCAAAAACTCCTCCTTGTTATCACCGTGAGCCCACCGGGACTGAACATAAAATCCCAAGTAAGCCCAAAGAGTAATCAATAGCAACCAATACACCAACCGGTTGCTTCTAAACCACTGCATTCCACCTCCAATACTTCTACCTTCTCTTCGTGGAGTTCGACTCGAGTTCAGTCTTCGAAATGTAGGAGAATTCCGAGGAGTTGACTTTCCTGACAGAGTTGGCTTAAAAGTGCCACCTGACTTAAATGATGACTGCCTTAAATCCCCTCTGGTGCTGCTTTCCTCCATTGGTTTCATCAACTATATTACATCACCAAAAATATTGCTTTGAAGATCCGATTCTACATAGTGCAAGAAAACAGAACTTTCATTCCCCTGTTCAAAATCATGATAATAATGGTGTTAAAAAATAAATAATAATAAATAAAGAGTTGGTTTATCGTTTTTATTTCTCTATATAAGCCAAATAGCATTGCTGGATTATGTTTCTTTCTTTCTTTCCTTCTTACGATTGAATAATTTAAACATAAAAACGTGAAAATTTTCAGTTCTATAATTTTCTTGCAGTTTCTCAGCCACCAAACAGAGCCTAAAATCACCAAGAGTAGCATTAAATGTGGACCATTGGAATGTAACTGTTCACTTGGCCACTCAGAAAACGAAAGAAAACAGAACCTCCATTAATTTGAGTGCACTTTAGTCCAGAATTATTAATTATGATGATTAACGATTATCATAACAGTAATAACAATAATTACAAAAATAGAAATTTCAGGTTTCCTTTCATTTCCTACATTTTCTCAGCCACCAAACAGAGCCCAAAGACAAAGAAAAAAAAAACTTACCGTCAGTTAATCAATACACGTAACGGAAATTCTTTTTATATAACTAAAAGAATCAATTTCTTTCTATTTTCTCTCCACTTTCTCCGCAACCAAACACGGTACACAGATACACACCGATTCTCAAGTACTCTTAACTATTTACAGACATAGTAGACGCAATCCAAGAATTGAATCTTTACACTATAAATTGAATGCGAAGCTTGAAATCAACGATTTTGATTTTCTTTGAAAAAGTTAGAATTCTTCGTATTCTGAGTTAGGAAATGCGAGTGTTGAAGCGGAGAGAGCTTTACAAAAGAAAGAAAAGAAAAAAAAAATAAAGAAAAAAAAGGAAAAGCTTGCTTACATGGATCTGTTTCACACTGTGAAGCTTGTAGTTCAAGATCTGAGCCAAAAGTTCTCGAAGCTTCTAGAATGTGCTGCTTTGAGCTTATTATAGCAGACATAGAGAGAGAAAGTCAGTTGAGAATTGCTCTGAGCTTTGTTGTATTGTAATAGAGCAAGATTTTTAGAGAGAGAAAGTTTTAGAGAGAGAGAGAGAATGTTGAAGAGAGAGCAACTGTGATAGTTGCAGAGTTACAGAGAGAGAGAGAGAGAGAGTCTGAGATTTCAACGAGAATTAGAAATAATCGCACGTGCGAGTTGACTCGTGTGTGCGGGTTTTAGAACTGGAGAAGGAATAATGAATAGTATACAAACGCTGAACTATCAAATTATATGAGTCCTTCTTTTATTTCTGTTTGATCAGAAATTAGGTTCGCTGATTTTTATAGAGATTATTGATTGAGATTTGAGATCAAAATTAAGGACAGATGATCAAGAGGAATTGATCACCAATTGTATTTTACAATTCCCCCCCTATTTAGATAGATAGTTATGAAATCCATGTTCCTTAATTTTGGGGTTATTTGTATTTTTGTAATATATATGCCCAAACTTCAAAACTGCCTCAATGTCATATCTTAATTATTGAATAAGAGAACATTATTCAATTTTGAAGGATAAAAAAATATTATAATTATAATATATAATATTTTTTTATAATTTAATTATTATAACAAGTGGAGGTGGGGGGATTGTACCATGTTTCTTTTCATAGAGAAGACCTCACAAAATAACTAAACTATAAGGCTTTTGAACTCTTGACTACATGATAAATATTTCTTAAAATTATAATTGTGTGGATTTTATATTCTGATGAAAGTCACACAGACTTATAAAATAGTGTTACATATTTTCAATCACATAAGACATCATGCTATTAATTAATCAGAGTATTCTACCAAAAAAATTAATTTAATAAGAGTTGTTTAAGAGAAATAAGATTCCAATTCTCATATTTCTTACTTGTTACGACATTTGAATTATTAAAAAAAAAAATAAAAAAATTCAAGCCACTCAACTAAGAGTTGTGTTTTGGCAAAAAAAAAAAAAACCTTAAGAGTTGTTTTGTTTTGCATGGTAACCCATGGCTCATGGTGGTAATTACTAATTATGTTAGTTTCTTTTCCTTTTATTTTTTGATAATTTAATAATTAAGGAAAAAAAGATTTAATCTTTAAACTTTTTTGTTAAAAATATTAAGAATATTAATTGAGTTACAAGTCTCTTGTTATAATACTTTCAGCTTTTGGCAAAGTATTTTGTACTCAATTCATTTAAGTTTGATGCATGTCTTTTATATATATATATATATATATATATATATATATATATATTAATTTATTGATTTATTTATTAAGAGTAAGCTCCACCTGTACACTGATTTAGTCTAAAGCTTTTAGAGTTCTATGATGTCAACTCAACCACCACCACTAGGACCATCACAATTTGATAAGTTTTATTAGCCATATATTTTGGATCAAGGATGTGGTGGGGGTGGGGCCCACATTATGGATCAACAATTTTTTAAAGAAGTTAATGGAGACATGGAGGAATTTTTTTTCCAAATAACATTAAATTTCAAAAAATTTAATTAGTTGTCATATTTCAAAGCAATGTTGTAAACTAGCATCTCGAGTGTCTAAAACTCGAGTTCCAAGATGAAATTCTAGTTTTTAAGTCTCGATTTGTAAGTGGTGAGAGCTAATGTGGAAGAAAATCCACGTGGAACTCGAGTTTTTAAGACTCAAGTTTTACTTTTAAGACTTGAGTTTCACTTCTTCTTCCTCGCGTTCTTCTGAGCACCCAGCGTTTTTCTTCTTCCTCGCGTCCAATCGGAGCTCTAGTGTTCTTCCTCTGTTCTTTGTCTCTTCATTAGATCGTTCCTCTGTTCGTCAGCATTCTTCGTCTCTTCCTCGCGTCCATTCATTTTTCCTCATTGTTGAAGACCAGATTGTCCACCCAATCGCTAAAGATCAGATCGTCCACCAACATTCTTCTCCAACCAGATCGCCCACCCAGCACCAGATCGTCTTCTTCAGCACTGCATTCTTCTTCAGGTTTGTTTTTCTTCAAGTCCGACAAAAATCGAGTTTTGAAGACTCGGTTTTGCTTTTTAGAACTCGAGTCTTATAGACTCGAGATCTATATGGCTAAATTGGTCCACAGCAGCAGTAGAACTCGAGTTTGAAAGCCTCGATTTTCGTCATCAGTCTCAAGTTTTAAAAACTCGAGATGCTAGTTTTCAAAATCCTTACGAGCGTATCTTAACTTATCATATTTTTTCCCCTCACTGTGCTAATCTGCAAAATCCCTCAGACATGGAGTATATGTCTCTTTTGTTCTATTCATTGGATTATACGTGTAGGCGGGCATGAAGCAGAAGAATCATGCATATTGATTCCAGCTAGTACCTACCAAAAAAAACCACAGAAAGAAATACCATAAACTTCCTCTAATCTAGCATTATGAAAAGGAATCATGTTTCATTTTAGAAATATTTAGCTTGCTTTTCCTAGGCCATGCGAGTCTTGGAAATGGCATTTTCCCTATAATAATATAACAAAGTAGCTGTAACGAAAGCTACTGTTTATTGAAGTTGGTTCTATATGGCACTTCCAAAAGCATACACACTTTGTATTACTACTCCTCATTCTTTTTGATAAATGCATTACTACTCCTCATTCAGAAATACTTGATATTCAACCATTAATATATACATATATAGCTTGTTAGATATGGTGGTTGAGACCTGAGAGAGATATTTTGCAAAAATTCTTATTTTCCATATGTCAAAAAGAATTCTTATTTTCCAAACAGAGTGTGTTTTAGTTAATCAAAACTTTCCAAACTTAAATAAAATTAATAATGGAGCCCAACTTTCTTGAACTACTTTCCAAATTTGAGAAGAAACTTCCAAGTTTCATTACCGAATCAGACGAATTTCTTCAATTACAAATCTGCATCAGTCAAATTTAGGGGCCATTCATTATTCAAAGTTGTTGGCCGTTATTGAAGCATAATTTGTAGTGAAAAAACTTATTCTCACCGCCAATACCCACTAAACATCTGCTACCTACCGTGACCTCTATCTAAGATAGGCCTTATCTTGATGACATCTCAATCAGGCAAACTAGTTAGCATCAGCCAACTATATGTTGCTGCTAGTGCAATCTAGTTTACATGCACAATATGCTAGGAACCGTTTATTTAGCTTTTTGTTGAACTTTTTTTTTAGTGAGCAAACTGAAGTTTTAAAAAGATGTATATAAAAATTAAAAACTAAAAGCTAATGCAAAAAACGGATGCAAACTCACCAATAGAATCGTGTTGTGGAACTTCTAGCATGAGAAACATAAAAAAAATAAAATAACTGAAAAATAATAATAATAATATTAAGATTTGAGTCAAAACTCAAAAGTTCAATACAAAATTCAACATATTTTAGATTTATTTTTAAACTTTTTTTATGAAAAAAAAAATTTAAGTCAGAAGGATTTTATTACCAAAACACAAACTACAAGCACGCAACAAAACTTCAAGATTGAATTATTTGAATATTTTATATTTTGAGTCACCACTTATTTTTATGAAATAGGAAAAATAAGAAAATTATAAATATGGTATTAGGGTATATTTTTTTACACCTAATATTATTTAAATACCACTAGAAGGACACAATTTGGGGCCCAAGCCCAAAAATGTATGGAGTTTTGGTCCAAAAGACCTAAAACAATGAATTCGTAGAGAATGGGTTGAAGAGCTAGGACCTAATAAGTTGTACAGCGGCAAGTCTTGAATTAGATGACAGTTAAGCACAAATAAGAGATGTTGATATCAGTGGATTTTAAGTCCGAGGAGGCTACAATTGTGTATGATGATTACAGTTGGATATTGAGACAACTTAGGTTACTACAATGTTCTCTCTCATTTTTTCCCGATCTCCATCTCATGGGGATCTCTCACATTATATAGCCCTCTTCGAGCCATCTTGATCCTACACTTGTTGATCATCCGAATTCCCACTTGAGTGCCCATCCCATCAGACACCCATCTTCAGCTTTCTGTGAGTTGTGGTAGATAAGGCAACACTGTTCAGAGGTCCTCTCCACATAAATTCGGCCAAGAAAGTAGCTACAATGCATTTAATGCGGTGGTAGCAGCTTTTCCTTAGATATTTTGTGTTTTCTTCTTCCCTATATGTTTACATGGCACACTCCTATCACTAGGGCCTTTTGGAGGGGGCCTCTAATTTCTAGAGTCACGCATTTGAGCTACATCAATCACATCCGAGGAGGTATTCCTCCTCGGATCATCTTTCATGCATTTCCTGTTTATGAGACTTTAACTAGGAGCCCCTTTTACAACCATTTGCCTCTCCTCAGACTTGTCAATTGTCCTAGGTGAAGCCCAAAGCCCACTATATGATTTTGGGCCTTTGTCCCTACAACCACCTATTTATTTTCAAACACCACCAACAAATTATTGGGCTTCTCCAAATATTTTTTACCCTATTATTATAGTCCACAACCATTTTTTTTTCTAGCCACCACAAAATTGGGCTACAAATATAAAACGTTATAAGATCCAATATTTTTTGTGAAACCCATGATTCAAAATCGTCCCCAAATTATTTTATCGAACGAATTCAAATCTCATCCTATTCAAACCCAAAAATACTTACCAAAACCCATGGTTTAAACCCATGACAATTTTATCAATGGAATTCAAATCCATGACCAAAGCTTATGATTTAAACTCATGACAATTTATTTATCAAAAGCCTAATTCTCACCGGCAATATCAAAAGCCCAGTTCTCATTGGCAATATCAAAAAACTCAATTCTCATTGGCAATATTAAAAGCTCAGTTCTTACTAGCAATATCAAAAAGCCAAATTCTCATTGGTAACATTAAAAGCTCAGTTCTCACTAGCAATGTCAAAAGCCCAGTTCTCATTGGTAACATTAAAAGCTCAGTTCTCACTAGCAATGTCAAAAGCCCAGTTCTCACTAGCAATATCAAAAGCCCAGTTCTCACTAACAATATCAAAAAAGCCCAATTCTCATTGACAATATTTAAAACCCAATTCTCATTGGTAATATCAGAAGCCAATGTTGATACTATTTTATCAAAAGCCCAAGGTTATTAATACTTCGCAAAGTACTATATCATACGTATTTCACCTAAAAGTCCAACGAGGAATAATGTTTTAATTTCTTAAACGGTACCATAATATTACAAGCCCATGAGATCTATGACAATTATCTATTCTCAAAAACCCATGGAATTTATATAATAAGAACCCATAATCACTATTTATATCACAACATTATTTTTTGAAACTCATGGTAATTATTTATCTTGCAAGCTTATCGTTTAAATTATGATGTGATTATTGAGAACCATAAACATTACTTTTGCTATGGAATTCATCATTTCAAAGTACTAAAGCATTTTGAAATAATTAAGGCTCATGCTATTATTTTAAATATTACAAAATCATTGCCCAAAAACCCATTACAAGCATTTATTAAAACCCATACTACATTAAGTATCCACTAATAATTAGAATCCATGATGGATGAAAACTCATGGCAATATGTGTCATTGATGTCCATTTTGTAGGCCCAAATATGTGACAAAAGAAGAACAAGTCCAAGTAAAAAGGGCAGCCCAACCAAAGGGTCCAACATGCGTGAATAGGCCTAGACCAAAGAAGGCAGAAAGCTGAACCAGCTAGCCAGCTCCTTTCTTGTCCATCCCTAACCAAGCTTCCACTGGAGATAACCAAACCCCTAAGAATGAACTAAAGCTTGTCCCATCATCTTTCTATCGTTGCCTCCATCACGTGCATAGCATTCAGAAGTTGTGTTAGCAACTAAGGTCCAGGGGGTAATGGGATTTCATCATCTTCCTCAAAGCTCCACCTCCAGCAGAAGGGAGCCATAACCAAGTTAGTCAAATCTCAACAAATCAATCCTATAAATGCCAAAATGTTCAAGAATTGGTTCATGTGCCAAGCCCATGAATCCTAAAGGGGAAAATTTGGGAACATGTGGTTTGGAGGGCATGAAGGGATCTCCAGCAAAACCCTCTAAAGTGAGCTTAAACTTTAACACCTAGCTTGGGGTGTTGAAATCCTACTTCCTAGGGTCCAAATCTCAGCTGCAACACTAAGATTCTTCTTTAATGTCTGTCTTAACCTCATTGCCTAAATACAACCTCAGAGATCTAGGCATTTAATGCAAAATTTTATCCAGATTTTTACCCATGCGTGACATTGCCCAAAGAAGCAAAATAACCCAAAAGAAAATCTATCATTTATGGCCAAATCCTAGGATGAACAGTCTGCCATTCTGCCCCCTAACCAACCTTACGTTTTTGGATTCTTGCTAATCATTCCCCCCTCAAGCTCCATTATAAAAGAGTAATAACATCATCTCACAAAACACACATAAAACCCTTTAAAAAAAAACTCTGTTATTCTTGTTATTCTGTCACATTTTAGCTTGTAGTTAGCTCCATTAACCCACAAATAAGCCATTTCAGTCCATACCCACTTAGCCTTAGACATTCCCTTCCCTTTCTTCTTCTTTTCCTTTTTTTATTTTTGTGCATATTCTAAGTTCATAAATGCTCCATAATCAGCCATAAACAACTCTCTTCCCCATTAAAGACTTACTTTTTAGCATTTCCCATTACAAGCCTACACACCCACTCACTCAAAATAGCCTTCCTATCCCACTCACACTCTGCATACATATCCCATAAGAATCTTGGCACAATATCTGCTACACTGAACTAGAATCTCTCTTTCCCTTCACACCATACCAAATAACCCTTTCCTTTTCACTATGGAGCCATTAGTTTTTACTTTTTGTTTTACCATTGAAGGATATAACGTGTTTGTAACAATGGAATTCTTTCCTCATATTGATATAATGACGACTGAAAGTACCTTAGACCCTTTTGACCAAGACACATAAGGACTTCCAGAAGTGAACACTTTCTTAAATTTGTTCAATAATTGATTGCTGAACCATAAGTCTAATTTTACCCTACAGCCTCATTTTCTTGTATTGTTGTAACAGGATCACTAATCCTTTAATTAATTATTGTGAAGTGTTTTATTGGTTCTTATTGTTGTTTTTGCTAAGGTGCAACCTTTATTTCTTACTTGGATAGGCTTATCGATCACTACACCGAAAACCTTTGGGCATCATCTCAAGAGCCCATCGTTGAGTTTTGGCTTGACTTTCCCATATTTCATTCTAAGACATCAATTTCCCCCTCAACACATGGTTACTAATGCATAATCCAAGGCCAAAAAGAGTATCATGCTGTCATGAGTATCATGGTTACTTCATGAGTGCTGCTAGTGCTAGTGCTATAGAGTGTAAAGAAGCTCCCTCACAACGGCCTTCGTAATGGTAGTCTGTCAGAAATAGAGAAAATATAATAAATGAACTTCTTGTATGTTGAAAATATATAAGCTAACAAGAGGCAAGTTAGACAAAATATTACTAAAGCTGACTAATTGAAACTAACTGATTCTAATTAATTAGAAAAGCACATGTAGAAAAATTTTGAAGATGTGTAGAGAAATACCCAATCTACAAAATATGATCCCTAATCTAAATTATAATTTTTGGTATGCCGCTTGTGGAGCACTTCCATGTGTTGTAGTTCCTTGGCCATATACCTCGAGTAAGTTTTCCTCGAGAAGCCAATAGGGATGGCAATTTATATCTGACCCACAGATACCCGGCCCAGCCCGATCCTAATGGGCCAGATCTTACCCAGCCCGATAAATTATAGGGTCGGGTATGGGTTTTAAAAAAAAAAACCGAAGTGAGTCCAGGTCAGGTTCGGGTTTTATCCATACCCGACCTGAACCCAGACCCGGACCCGACCCGTTTAAGGGTAAAATATCAAAATATCCCAATCTATAAATATATATATATATATATATATATAAATTAAAAAAAAAAAAAAAAAAAAAAACCCTACTCCCCTAATCCCATTTTACTCAGCTGCCAACCTTCTTACACTCACATCACTCCTCTCCCACTCGGCTGCTCTCACTCCCTCTCACTCTCCTCACATCACTCTACTCTCCCCAACCTCTGATCTCTGTCACCACCGGCCATCACGTGCACCTCCGGTCAGGTTGTTTTCTCTCTTTCTCTCAATCTCACTCTCACTCACTCTCAATCTCACTCACTTTCAAGCAGCGCAGCCCAAGATCTCAGCCTCTCACCGCCATTCCAAACATTCACCACCACCGGTCCAAGCTCTCACTCACTCTCAATCTCATCGCCGGCCCAAGCTCTCACCGCCGATTTGTTCTCTACTTCTCTTCAATTTTTTTTTTTTAATATGAGTCTCTGAGAATATGAGATGTTTGTTTCAATTTTTTTGTTTGGTGTTTTCTACTTAAACTATGGACTTCAACAAATGGGTTGTGCTACTTCTAGTTATTGTAGTTTAAAGACTTGAAATTTTGAGACTTTGTGATGTAACTGTAATATATTGTGGAAGAAATTGTGTATATTGTGTTTTGTGTTTGTTGTAAATGCAGTGCCTAAACGGAGATGGGAGACAAAAATGAATTTGGGCTTCATTCAAAAAAATTTTTTTGGTTGGCCACAATTTGGGCCGCTGGCTAAACGAGGCCCGTGGGGCCCAGCGGAGCGGGTCTGGGCCTGGGAAAAAAACCCGATTAATAATCGGACCCGACCTGAGTCGTGGGTCCAGACCCGCGGGTCGGATCCGGGTATGTAAAAACCCGATCCGAACCTGACCCGTTGTCATTCCTAGAAGCCAATTTCAGTTGAAACTCCCCTCGGTGAGTGCCATTGGGCCGCATGAAGCTACTTGGTATGATTTGTGGCTCGATTGGTTGGGCCTGAGTGGGTCCTTTTATCAATTGGCCCTTCTCTATTTTTCATTGGGTCTGTGGCTAATGGCCCAATATCAAGTGGGCAATTTATAACCCCCACAGGGAGATAGAGATTAGAGATGCAAATAGAGACTTCTTTTGAGCTTTTGATGTTTTGTACTAACGGGATTTTGTTTTAAATACCTTTTGAACTTTATTTGATATACGGTATCCTTTCGGTTTCTGTTGTTTGTTTCACATGCCTATGTTGATTTGAAATATTCTTTGGTATTGTGAATTAAAACTGTATCTTGGGCATTATAACTGACAGTATTTGTTTTATTATCCCACATATATAGTGCACAGTGCTTTCAAGAAAACACCGGTTGAAGCTAATCAAGACATTCCAGCCGAGTTCTTGCAGTGGCTTCGCGTGTTCGGGTGTTGTAGATTAGACTTAGTTATGTCATTTCCAAATCAAAACTAGGTTAGGATTGTAATTTGGTTTTTTTACCTTTGTAAATGAGGTATTGTCACGGATTACCAAAAGTGGCGATTTGGCAAACCGTGTTAAAGTATCAATTTGTATTTTATGTTAAAAGAGTCTTGAGGTTTTGATCAAGAAGACCAAGTTTCAAGAAGAGCTCAAGAAGACACAAGTTTATGTCTTGACGATAAGTCTCTCGCTCGAGTCTTGATCGACCAAGTTTCATCAGAATTAATTCTATTTTAGGCCCTTAAATCAACTTAAGGCTTTAGATTCCACGCCGTATTCCTCAAAGTATATAAAAGATCATATTTGTCAATTTAAAAGAGGTTAGTTTTGTGTTTATGCACTTGGAGTTTTGCACTAAGTTTTCCTTTCACCGTCAAATTGAAGTAACTCTCAAGACTGGTGATTTAGTCAAAGCTACTCAACAATCAATACAAAATTGCTTCTGTGGAAACCTTCAAAGTAGTCTTTAGTCTTTAGTCAGAATCTCTAACTCTGAATTAATCCAGAGTTAGAGATTCTGACTGAGTTAGAGCTGCGAGTGGTCTTATAGAGTCTTGACTAGTACTATAAGGGTCGTTTGGTTAATCATGATATTACATTACACTATAATATATTACATTATTATAATTTTACATTAATGTAATTTCAATACAAGAATACAACATCATATTGTTTAGGAAGGTGATGTGATTAAGGTAATATGATATATTTTGTAATTTTAGATTATAATGTTAGAAAAAATAAAAGAAACCAAAATTTTTAATGTCATATCATTGTAATGTGTATCACATCAATTACACATCACAACGAACCAAACGCCCCTAGTCATAGTAGAGATAGCAACTATAATTAGTTAGTTTTGTTGTATAAACTTCTATTTAATATTTTTACCCATGGATTTGTTTCTTTGAGGGTTGGTGGTAAGCTTCTAAAGATTTTTTTCCACGTGGTTCTTTTTTCGTAACCATATTCTTTTGTCATTTACCCTCCAATTATATTTGTTTAGTGATATTAGATTGTGCTATGTTTGACCGTGAATGGATTAAACAAACATAATTGGTTGATTAATCAAATTCAGCATAAATTTTGGGTAGTTGCATTGCAACCGGGTCTAAATTTCCAACTAAAAAAATAAGAAAAAAATAATAATAAGAACAACATCCATCTCCTTTAATTCTTCTTAAATTAAAAAAAAAAAAAATTGTTGAAAATTCTGAACTCAAATAAGGTATTCAATCCCATCTACCACTTGAAATACAATCAAGCTGCTTAGTGCGCATTAGGGTACTTTATTATAAGCCAACTTTTTTTCTTACTATTTATATGTCTCATGTGAGTCTTCTACTTATTTTATTTAGCTTTTAACTTTTATTTATAGTACTTTAGCACCAATAAATAAATAAATAAATAAATAATAAATATTATTCCCAAACAGATACTTCATAATTATTAAGAGAAGATTCCAAACAAGAAATCTTGTTTCAACCTTAACTAAAATTTTCCATGTTATTAATATTATTAAAAGAAGATAAACGATAAATTGTCCCAACTTCTTGCAGATATATTGTTTCATCTTATTTAGAAATTTTGTAAATAACTTCCTCCATTACTATATTTAGAGCTGACAATTCTACAATCTCCGCTCCTTTTCCATTATGTCAGAGAAAATGGGCTTTTGCCCTTTTTTTAAAAATTTTTTTTAGCATTTTGCCTTATTTCCCAAATTAATTAGGGAAATGCATTTGTTTTGAAACTCGATTTTCAAAAAATCAAGTTATAACAAATTGAAAATTAAAACAAAAAAAAAAATTTCTAGAGCCCTACAGTGGCGTTTTAAGGAACCCTATATTGGTGTTTTAAGGACCCTATAATGGCGTTTTGAAACTCGAGTCCATGTAGGGGTGTGCAAACAACTGACGAACCAAAAAAACTGCTTCAAACCGACCGAACCGGTGCAAAAATTTCAGTTCGGTTTGGTTTTAGTTCGGTTTTCGGTTATAGATTTGAATGCATCGAACCGACCGAACCGAACCGAAATATATTATTATATTATATTTTATATTAAATATATAATATAAAGTTTGTAATCATGGGCTTGGCCTTGCCAATATTACTTAAGCCCACTGCCCATTAGATAAGTTAGATTAACTAACTAAAATTAAACAATTTAAACTAATTAAGTTAAACAAAAACTAATTGAAAATAAATAAAATAAAAACCCTACCTTTACCCTACCTACCCCACTTTCATTTACACGGCATCTCCCTCATCTCCCTCACGCCTCCATCTCCCTCTCTCACAGACTCACACAAAGCTTCCATCACTCCCTCTCACACACACCAGCCTCCATCAGTCGACATCTGCCACCGGCCTCCACACTCCGGCGTCCACACGCCAGCGTCCATAGCTACTCCACATCTCCCTCATCTTCCTCACGCCTCCATCTCCCTCATCTCCCTCACGCCTCACGCCTCCATCACTCTCTCTCACAGACTCACATAAAGCTTCCATCACTCCCTCTCACACACACCAGCCTCCATCAGTCAACATCTGCCACTGGCCTCCACACTCCGGCCTCTACACGTCGGCGTCCACAGCTACTCCACATACCCCACAGCCCACACGTATTCACTGTCACGCCTCACAGCCTCCACTCCACACAAATCTACCTCTGCTGCCGCCTCCACATGCTGGCCTTCACACGCCGCCCTCTCTCTTTTTAATTTCTTGATAACCCTCTCTCTTTTTTGTATTTTGTATTTTTTAAAGTTTAATATTAAATCAATGCTATTTGCTGTGAATCTGTGATTGTGATTTTGAGTTGTTATTTTCTTATTGAAAAATCGATAACCCCATATGATGTTGAGTTGTTATTTTTCTTTTTGTGACTGTGAGTCTGTGATGTGGACTGAAACCAAAAACCGACTAAAATTGACCGAAACCAACGATTTTTCAACTATTTCGGTCGGTTTTGGTTGGAAATTTCACAAACCGAAAATTTCGATTTCGGTTGGCTGGATAAAAAAAAAACCGACCGAACCGAATCGATTACAGCCCTAGCTCTATGAACTCGAGTTCTATGCAAGTTTTTTTTTTTTTTTTTTTAATTTGATCGCCTCATACCTATAGTGGCGTTTTAAGGAGCCCTATAGTGATGTTGAAACTCAATTTTGAAAAAATTTAGTTTCAAAACAAGGGCATTTTCCTAATTAATTTGAGAAATTGAGCAAAATGCTGGATTTTTTGCGCGAAAGGGGAAAATGTCAATTTTCTCCCTATTATGTCTTTCTGTCTAAATATTGGATAAAGATGCTAAAAAGCATAAAGCTATAATTAAGAAATCCAAACCTGAGTTAAAAAAAAAAAATACAAATCATATATAGGGTTGGGTTTAACCTATTTCAAGAAGATCAAAGATTATAACCATAAAAATTGTAAATAAAAGTGAAAATTGGCATACATGTTAAGAACATGTGATTCAACAATGGAATTCACAAATATGAATTTAATAACAAGTTATTGAGTGATGTAACATTGCTAAGACTTGAACCCAACCTTAAAAGACCACATAAAAAACCAAAAACCAAAATCCATTTAATTTTGGCTGTAAAATTTTAAAGAAATATATTTGAGATATTACTTTCTATGAAAATAAACATGAAATACAAGTACTGCAGGTGTACATATAGGTCGAACAAAACCTAACATGTGACGGCTACCACCGGAAAAGCCTTCCCTATAAAGTCCTCGAGGTTCTCAAAGAAGCTCCATAATTTCTTATTTTTTAATATAATGAGAAAGTGAAGAGAATAACATTTATCAACTGATTCTCATGATGTATACAACTCTTGGTGGGTCTTATGCATTGAATATCTATACTTTTTCGTTTTTTTGATGAACGAAAAATGGGTAGGGGGCGACTAACGTGGCAATCTTACATAGACATGACCATAGTAGCACCCTACCTGTTGGGTCCAGGGCCTTACTGGAGTGTAAGGGGACCACGGTGAGCCATAAGTTCCCAACCCCACGAGGGACACTAGCGATCCTGGGCTGCTAAGGGAGGTACCCCCCAAGCGCGTCCATATTCGGACTCAAACCTAGGACTTCGCACTTAGCACATCTTTGTGCCTCACCCAACACCACTAAACCACACCTCTTGGTGGTAATAACTATACTTGACATACAGGCTGCTCCAACGATACACATGAATAATTTGCTATCTCTGCAATAGTATTAAGGAAATGGACTGATCCATAAGAATTAGTAATACTGTAATAGAATGGTTTAATCGAATTGTAAAGATGTATAATCCTATCTACACTTAGAAAAAAAGAAAAAAAAAAAGATGTAGTGTTGTGAAGTCCATAAAAGCAAGATCGATACAAATTTGATAGTACTTTAAACAAATTAAATAGTTGTCACTCAACAGAGGATTATAAAAGAATATTGAGAACAAACAACATTTGGCCTGGTTTGTTGTAGGTAGAAAATATTGGGTATCATTTTGAGCTAGAGAACAATCAACGTATGGGAAAAAGAAGAGAAAAAAATAGTGGAACGTTAAAAGGGTGAGAAGAGATGGGTTTGCGCAACAGTTGGGATATGGTAAAAGATAGGAAGAGGAAAGAGCAAATTGTTGTGGCACTTAATAATAAGAGTCTTATAAAAAGATTGCAGAGAGAGTCTTTCAAAGTGTGTGCCCTACTTTATGATGCCAGCCCATATTTTGGAGAATGTGGGAAGAAATTAATGTGGAAGGGTCACATTTGGGCTATAATATGTAAGATAATAAGTGGGCTTGGGCTTTTCAAAAGGTTTGATCTAATTTTAATTTAATTTTGTACTACAACTCATCTTTTAGATAACAATAAAAAAATAAAAAATAAAAAGTTAATGTGATATTTTAGATAACAGTAAAAAAAAAAAAAAACCTTAATAGAAAGAGATTAAAAATGCTAAATGAAATATTAGAGCGCCAGATGGCAAGAGTTCATGCACTCTCGCATGAGGTCTTTGCTTTTATATATATTAGTTGCAAACCCACGCCATGTGTGAGAATTAATAATTATTTTGTAGTTATGGTATAATATATAATTTGTTCTCTCAAAAAATTAAACAATTTCTAAAATTATTTTTCATTTATCTATCCCAAAAAATATATCATTGTTTTATTATTTTGATTTGTTTGATTGATATTATTCATTTTTTTTTAGGAGGTCCATATTTTGCTAAATTATATTCTTGTGCATTATATTTTCTTAATTTTTTTTCCTGTACAGCTAAACTGTTTAAGTTTCAAATATGTTATTCAAAATTTTCATTCTCTTAAAAGAGATTATTACATTTATAATTTTTCGTATTGCAGGGGTAGCTTTGAACTATTGATTGGGTTTTGTTTACTTATATAGATACATGAGATTGGAACTGCATATTTCTCAAAAATTCCTAGGAGACTATGTAAAGTTGTGATTTACAACTATTTTGTGTTAGCTTTTATTCCGTGTCAAATTTGCTTGTAATTTTGTTCAATCTTATGTACCCTGTATTTTATGTGGGATTTCTTTGTAAAGGTTGTATGTGAGAGAAAGTGTGAAGACTCAAGGTAAAGTGAAGAGTAAGAAGTTTTTGCGGGTAGCTCGTGAAAAGCCTTCCCGCGAAGTGAAGCATGTGCCCTGCACATAACTGGAATGTGAAGAGTCATGACAAATGGTGACAGTTGGTTTTCACGAGTGTCTCGCAGGTAAGGCCTTCCAGCGAGATACCTACGAAACATTCTGTTTTGCCAATTTGTCATATCTGATATTCCGGGTCTTTACATACACTATATATACCCATATTACCCACATACTGAGAGGAGTGTTTTTCAAAGAGAAAACCTTAGCCACAACCTTTGAGAGTGAGAGATTTTTATACCCACAATTCTCTACACCATCCATTGTGATTTTCCTTAACTCCTACCTCTCCATTTCCAAATCCTTGAGAGGTTGATAGCCCAAACACATACCACACCCATTCTGAGTGTCAAGTGAGGTTTTAGCACTACTGAGAAGCATTGGAAGAAGCCAAGCTTTGGTGGATGCAATCGGGCATATTGTGGGATCTGGAAAGCTAGACAAACACGGTTCCGAGAAGTCTTGTTGGAGTAGGAGCTTAGAGGACTTAGGTGCATTGGGTAGATTAGGCTTGGAGGGTCTCTTGCTATTCGTGTATCCCAACTTATTGTCTAGTGGATCGATTTACCGCTTGGGGGGCGGGGGAGAGATTTTATGCCGAGTACTTCGGTTTCCTCTTCGATAACACATCGACGTGTTATCTTGTATTTGCATTCTTCTTCCCTACTCTTTTAACTTTCATTTTACTGGTGTGTTTTGATGAATATGGCTTAGAGTAGTTTTGTTGTTTGTTCGTTCGCATTTACTCTATTCCGCATTTAGTTTAAGTTAGACTAAAATTAACCGAGGCGTAACTTTTAATTTGGGAGTCTAAACAGCTCTTGTGTTTTAACACATAATCGAGCTTTCAGACTATACCGTATTATAAATTAAATATTTAAAATAATATGTAGAAAAAAAGTAAACTTTATTTTTGAAATTGAACACTTCACCTATTAAAATGAAAGAAAATAATTTGTATAACAATGTAAAGAGAACATGATCTAACAAAAAAAAAAAAAAAATTTGACTACATACACTTTCACTTATTAAGATTTAATTTCCTTTAACTGGACCTTCATATTGCATTTATTGTTACTACAATTCTGTTCAGCCTTCTCATCCATTACATCATTGGCCACATCATTATTCTTTTTCATATTTATTTTTTACTTTTAATTTTTTGACAATATTAAATATATAAATATACGTTTTACAAATTCATTTTAGGAAGTTTTAACTTTATATATTCATCTATTTTAGTTTTGATGTTATAACTAAATAATAAATCAATGAAAAATTAAAACAAAAATATTGTCTACACATATTTATCTTGAGAAGTTTTAATAATTGATAGACACATTCAAATACATAACCAAGATTGTATTTTGATATAAATTCAAAATCTCACTTCCAAAATTACTAAGTATTATGTCAAAAAAATTAAACAAAAGTTATAAGAAGGAGAGAGAAGACTTGTGATAGAAATCTAAAAATTATAAAATAAAATAAAATACAATACCAAATCATATTAAACCAAAATAGTATTATAAAAAAAAATACAATGATTCATCAACCTAAAGTAAAGTTGCAAAAAAGAATAAATAATATATATATATATATATATAGAGAGAGAGAGAGAGAGAGAGAGAGAGAGAGAGAGAATAATTACCTTTCTTGGGAGATAAATAGAAAATAAAATGAGAAGAAGAAGCGTCAAAATAAAAAATATAGTCATGAGTCAAACACCAAATTATCCAAGTCATGCTTTATAATAAAATAACATTATATTCTTGTAAACTATCTTTATATGCAATAGGATGTTTATCCCATATTGATTATATGTATCTAGTTTTCGCTGTTTATAACCATAATCTACAACTATAAAGGTTAGACCATTTTGTAGTTGTACTCTAATTATATAATGTATTATAAACCCGGTTTAAAATACTAGTATTACTATTTTCGTATGTATTCTAATAAGTATTACTTTTTACTAAAAATAAAAAAGCAATCATAGAAAAGAAAAAAAAGAAAGATAATAACTTAAAAACTCAAAACATAGAAACAAATTGTATCAACCCAAAGTCAAATTCTAAAGAACACATAAATTCATCAATCTAAAATAGAGATACAAAAAATAAAAATTCACACAAAAATAAAACATGAAAGAGAGAGAGAAAGTAATAACCTTTTTCATGTGGGAAAATATGTATAGAATGGGAGAAAGAATCACATATTTATAGAAATAGAATGAGTATAAGAAGAGCCAAAATAAAAGGAAGAGGAAGGGATAGATAAAAAGTGACATTAAGGTTGAGAGTAGTAAAGAGATAAAAAGGTAAAAGTGATATTATGGTTGGAAAATAAAGTATAAATCTCGAATAAGTCCAAACTTGAATTATAAAAAAAATCATATATAATTACTTCTTTATTCTTTGTGAAATCTGAATTTTTATTTATTTATTTTAAAAAGTTTTGTGAAATCTGAATCAAAGATAGCTAAAAATTCTATCTTTTAGTCACCATTACTGACCATTATTCAACTTTCCATTCACTTGCACGCTGGTCTTGGATTTATTTACTCTCCAACGTACTGTCTCTTACTTTTCTAAACCAATATCAGTGTCAACTATGTCAGCAAGTGGCTTGAATAAAATGCCACTTCTTGGCTAGAATAGACGCCAATTTTATCTGTTTTAGAATTTTTTAGTATGTGCTCACGAATACGACGTGATAGGCGGCTATTTTGGTTAATAAAAAAACAGGTCTAAAAGTCTGTAGAATAGACGCCTATTTTGTCATCATCAACACCCTGGTGTATCAACATGTCCACTGCCTAGACACAACTCAAAACCAGCACATTGCAAATGAAAAAGTAAGGAAGGGAGATCTTCATTTGCAGCAATGAGTCTGAGACTATTGTACTCGATTCACTTCCAAGCCATCCTTCTCTTGTTCATTGTACTGCTGCATATAAATTAAACTCTTGCTGTTTTTGCTGGTAGTATTGGGAATGAGACAGATCGACAGCCACTGTTAGCCTTCAAGACGCAGATAAGTCATGATCCTGAAAACGTTTTTAGCTCTTGGAATGATTCCCTCCACTTCTGCGAATGGGAAGGTGTTACATGCGGCCACAAGCATAGAAGAGTATTGGTGGGTTCCCTATTAGATCTTCAGTCCAGAGGTTTGGTGGGTTCCCTGTCTCCATTCATAGGAAACCTTAGTTTCATTAGAGAAATCGTGCTCTTCAACAACACCATTGGTGGCAAAATACCTGATGAAGTTGGTCGTCTATTCAGGTTGGAAGCATTGTTCTTGTATAACAACTCCTTCAATGGGAAAATTCCCGCAAACCTTTCTCACTGCTCCAACCTAAAGTTCCTTAGTGTAGGTAAAAATAATCTGTCAGGTTCAATCCCAGTGGAGCTTACATCTTTGTCAAACCAGGAGTTGCTTTCTGTTCACATGAACAATCTTAATGGAGGTATCCCACCTTTCATTGGGAACCTTAGCTCTCTACAACGTATATCTGTCACCTATAATGTCCTGGGAGGACATATTCCAGATTCCATGGGTCAATTAAGAAGCTTAACGTTTCTTGGACTAGGTGACAATAAATTCTCCGGTATGATTCCTCTATCTTTATACAATCTTTCGTCTATTGTGATTTTTGCATTGGCCAACAATGATCTTGGAGGAAGTCTTCCTACAGACTTATTCCTCACCCTTCCTCATCTCCAATGGTTTCAGATTTATGGAAACCAATTTACCGGATCTATTCCAGTCTTATTATCTAATGCTTCAGAGTTGAAAGTCTTTTCAGCTGAATTGAACAATTTTACAGGAAAAGTGTCAGTCAATTTTGGAGGATTACAACGTTTTTTGAAACTTAATATTTATGGAAATAACTTAGGAAGTGGAGATGCTGATGAAATGGATTTCTTTCAATCTCTAGTCAATTGTAGCAGTTTTCAGTACATGGGTCTTGCAGCGAATCAATTCGAAGGTACATTACCTAAAGCTTTGGGCAATCTTTCAACACAGCTTAAATTTTTCTCAATTAGCCAAAATCTTATTTTTGGAGAAATTCCTTCAGGAATTTGTAATCTGGTCAACTTGACCAACTTATATATGGCTGATAACAAATTAACAGGTACAATTCCCAGTGATATTGGTAATCTTCAAAAAGTGCAGCGATTATATCTAGGTGGGAATAGACTTTCAGGAAGGTTACCAATTACCCTTGGAAACCTATCATTACTAAATTATTTGAGCATAGATAATAACAAATTGCAAGGAACTATCCCGTCAAGAATAGGAAATTGCCAAAATTTTTTGTTGTTAAATCTATAAGAAAATAATATCACTGGTACCATTCCAAAGCAACTATTTGCAATTTCCATGCTATCAATTTCACTTAATTTAGCTCAAAACTCTTTTGTTGGATCAGTACCATCAGAGGTCGGCAATCTTGTTCATTTAGTGGAATTAGTGTTATCTGATAATAAGCTTTCTGGTGAAATTCCAAGCAACTTAGGCCACTGCACTAGCCTTCAGTACCTTTACATGGATGGCAATTTCTTTCAAGGAGTAATCCCAACACCCTTGAGTTCTTTGAGAGGTGTTGAAGACATAGATCTTTCTAGGAACAATCTTTCAGGTCAAATTTCAAATTTCTTAGAGGAACTGTCCTTGAAGAATTTGAATTTATCCTTCAATGATTTTCAGGGTGAGGTTTCAACAAAAGGAATTTAAAAAAATGCTAGTGCAGTATCATTTGTTGGCAATAGTAGGCTTTGTGGGGGCATATTAGAATTAAATTTGCCAAGGTGCTTAACAAAGAAGAAAAGGAAGTGGTCTCTTGCATTCACAACGGTGATCTCTGTGGCATGTGTGATTGTTGGAGTTACCATGACCATGATGTCATATTTCTTATTTTATTGGACAAAAAGAGAGAAAAAGATAACTCTTCAAATTCTTCCTTGAGACAATCACTTTTGAAAGTGAGTTACCAAATGCTTCTTAAAGCTACTGATGAGTTCTCTTTGGCAAATTTGATTGGAGTGGGTAGTTTTGGCTCAGTGTATAAAGGAACTCTTGGTGAGGATAGATCACTTGTTGCAGTCAAGGTACTTAATCTTCAACACCGAGGGGCTTCTGAGAGCTTCATCTCTGAGTGTGAAGCCTTGAAAAATATTCGTCACCGGAATCTTGTGAAGATCATAACTTCTTGCTCAAGTATGGATTTTCATGGCAATGATTTTAAAGCTCTAGTTTATGAGTTCATGCCCAATGGAAGTTTAGAAAATTGGTTACATATGGATATTGAAACGGAAACTGGGCAAACAGAGAGAAATCTGAACCTTCTTCAAAGAGCAAACATCGCCGTTGATATTGGATGTGCACTAGATTACCTACATTACTATTGCCCAATGACAGTTGTTCATTGTGATTTAAAGCCAAGCAACATTCTTTTTTATTATGATATGATTGCTCATGTTGGAGACTTTGGGCTTGCAAAATTTCTTTTAGAACTCATGAATCCAAAACAAAGCAGCTCTATTGGAATAAGAGGAACAATTGGTTACACTGCTCCAGGTAACAACAATTTACTAAACTTATTAATCGTAAACATATGTTTTCCCACATTTACCATAATTACTTTTTGAGCTCCCTAATTGTAATGTGATTTTTATTATCTATATCAAATATTTTGAATGGCAGAATATGGCCTAGGAAGTGTTGTGTCAACTAAAGGGGATGTATACAGCTATGGAATTGTTTTGTTAGAGATGATAACAGGAAAGAGACCCACAGATAGTATGTTTAGTGAAGGCCTTAACCTTCACAAATATGCTAGCATGGCCTTGCCTAACTGTGTAATGGAGATTATGGACCCAAAACTTTTAAACAATGATGATGAAGTGACTGGCAATAACAAATGTAGCACTACAAACAGAACGGAAGAGTGTTTGATATCTATGGTCAAAGTTGGAGTGGCATGCTCTATGATGTTGCCACAAGAACGATGGGACATTAGCAAGGTTATCTCTGAGTTGCATTTGGTCAGGAACAATCTGCTTAGTGCTAGGATATAGTGCAACGTTCTTGGCTATATGGAAGGTTAGAAGAATCAAATATTTCACCCTCTTTACATTGGTGTTAAGTTTTTACATATCATGATTTTTAAACCCTTACGGTGTTTTCTATTTACTTATTGCAGAAACAAAACAGCAATGGACGGAAAAACTTGCTCAAGTATGCTTGTGGTTTATTGAAGAGTATTCTATAGAGTTCCTATATTTGATCCTATCTCTATATTTTAGGTGTGTTTAAATGACTCAAAATTATCTCATTACTATATAATTTCATTTGTAATTAATCGTGATATTTACAGTCAATATTAAGAGAGAGAGAGAGATATATATATATATATATATATAAATAATATCATTTATATCTTCACTTGATTATCTATTTTTCTTCAAAGCTCAAGCTCAAATAATAGCATGTTACTGTATTAATAAAATTCACATAGCCATGCTTTGATTACCAAATTTTCAATAACAAAAGTAATCACATAACCATGCTTGACAAGATAGGATAAACAAGTTCACGCATATATAATTTCAAAGATACGTTTCCTAATCACGTTGGTCATGATTTTTCATCTCAAAAAAACTTAGTCATGGTTTTAATAATTTTAATTCTATACTAGGATTCGGCCTCTGATTGTTAAGACAAGATTTACAAAATTATAGAAAAGACGGTTTATTATACAAGATTTTCATGGGAAGCTTCACCACAAGGTTTACATGGTAGGAGCTAGCCAAAGAAGATACATATGTTATGTCCAACAAAGAATTGGAGTATATTTGCATTACTTGCAAACAATCCCTATAAACTACAATAAAATGCGGTTGATTGACAATTACATTCTGCTTTTGTTTTTAACCATTCTCCTCGTACAAGGTTTCCACATCATACCAATTAATAGCCTCTACGAAAAAATTCCCCTGTTAAAGAAGTTCATTTTCTTCCTTGTCATTCTATATTTAAGTATTAAGAGATACATGAGAAAAACTTATAACAAGGAAGGAAAAAGTGTTAGTCACAACTATGTCATATTGTAAAAGGATTTAATCTAATCAGAATTGAAACCTCTTGTAATTGTTTAAAGCCTAAATCAATCTAGTGTATACTTAATGTGGGACTCAGAAAACACTCATGTTAGATAATAAATGGGCAAATAATGTAAGAAATGATTAAAATTAATGAACAAACAAGAAAACTTTAATGGCTAGGAGGCACGATGAAATCACTATCTTTAGACAATAATTGCTCCACACACAAATTACTGAAGGATTTTCACAAATTTGTCTTCAAGATACAACCAAGCCTATTAGGTTTTATAAATAGTAATTTTGGAAAGACCCCACCAGATTTCTTGTATTTTTAAAATTTCTTAGTTCACAAGAAAAATTAATCTCTTGTTAATAATCAGAGTTTAAATAATATATATAGACTATGAAAATTCACAAATAAAAGTATTACTAGTGTTGGAAAACAATTAGAAAAAATCTCCCAATGTTCACAAACATTTAAATTATGTGGTGCAACTCTTAGCAATAAATTTTGTAGAAACTGAAAATCATATAATGAGACCAATGATGATAAAAGACACAACATGATAAAAATGAAATTATAAACAAGTGTAAGCAATAGGAATAACAATTATACCATGCAAAGCATGTCTAAACTTAACTCTTATTTTCAATCACGACCTAATCTACAGGACTAGCCTAAAGGAAACCCAACCCGTTGACAAGCCCATAATCAAGAATGTTCTAAGTCACCTAATGTTTTTCTTTTTTAATCCAACATCCCCTGTTTTCACCTCTATTTTTACAAACATAATAACACGCATTAAGAATAGAAAATTTCGAGCAGAGTGTGAAAGTTCTGGGCCGTGTGAGAATCCTAGGTTCGGTGGGATTTTATTTTGTGGGTTTTGGGGGTCTTGGGAGGTTGGGTTTTTATTTTTAGATTGAGTAATTTTGCAATGAATATGGTTGCTTTTTGGATTGAGGTTAGTTTCATCTCCCCCCCACCCCCCACGACTAGGTTTATTCTCTCAAAAATATTTCAATCTCACTCAGTGTTTTGTTGTAAACTTGACAGAAAGAACTAGAAACGAAGATGTGTGGTAAAATGATTTTAAGAGATGAAAAATGAAGGACACTGAAATTCCCTTGATTTTTGTACTCGTAGGACTCTCTCTAAAATTTGTTCAATGGAGCCTGATGATTAGAGAGTCCTTGAGACTCTCTCCATCAAAGATTTTCCTTTTCAAAACTGGAGAGCATCTTGACACTCTCTCAAAGATGTTCAATTTTCACCCATTGGAAAGACTCCCCTGTTTTTCCTAACTTCTTGCCTTTTATTTCTAAGCTACTAGCTGTTGGCTTTGTCTCTTCCACACTGAACCCAACGGTTCAAAGCAGTGCCAGCAGTGAACATGAGAATTCTGTTTCTCTTGTTTGATTTCGCAGGTGGGGTACACCGTGCAGGCCTCACCATCACTAGCCGTCTAGCAACACCATTTTTTGTATTTTTTTTTTCTCATTTTAATTGCCTATTCTTTTTTTTTTTTTTAGACACTAAAATCAAATGTTGGACAAAAGGATGAAAAATTGATTTGTGATTAAACTTTAAAATAAAACTCAGCTAGTTTAAATAAAAAAGTGGGATTTGGACAAAAAATAAAATAAGAATTTTTGTATATTTTGAAATTGAGAATTTGATAAAATAGAGGTCAAGAATGATTGAAAACAAGAAAAAGTAAAATTAAGAGCAAAGTTAACACAGCAAATGAGAAAGAGATTTGAGAGTTTATGCTTGTGTAATTAGTTCATCATTAGGGGGATGCACACACAAAAGGGTATGCATCATAATTGAGGAAAGAAATAAGGTGTCTACAACAATATATGAATTAAACTATGGAATTAAAATACAACTACGAATTAAACACAAATCTTCCAAGAAAATAATAATTAAACGACTGTGCTAAATTTATGATATTGATGACCCTTCATACTTAAATGTTTCTGAAGCTATACATAAGCAACAAATTTCACAAGGAGAATTCAATTAGAAGTATATATTTCACATGAACACTACCAGTACCACTATAAAACTAATCAACATGGTTTGTTTAACATGAAAATGTGATAATAAAAGGAACAAAATACATAATATGTAACGGTATGGCCATTAAATTTTCCTATGTGCAACATAAGTACTAGGTTATCTTGCTCAAAAGGTGAAATAAAAAGCACAACTCTAGCAAGAATTTACTGCTATTTTCTTAGCATTCGAACTAGCATAGGAACACCAAGTCTTTAATGGTCCATATGGTTGGGTTGAAAAGACGGAAGATGGAAAAAGTATGAGCTTCCACCTAGGCCACATCAACATCCGTCCTCCCAACTGAGTACCCCTAATTTTGGTAACTCCCAAGAATTTTAAATTCTCAACTTAAATTCTTGCCAACTGAACACAACCTAAGAGACACTAGAGACACTAGAGGAATGATTATCTATGACCAAAATAATTAGGGATTATCTTTATTTGAATAAGTTATGATGTTACCTAGGGGTGGCAAAAATGGACATGACCCATGAACCTAACACGACACGACACAACACAAAATTTGCAGGTTATGGTTGAGGCTTAATGGGTTCATGTCATATTCAGGTTGACATGACTGACTCGTTTAATAAACGGGTTGAGTTAGTGTTCAACCCATGGAACCCGTTTAATTAAATGATATTTTACCAATATACCCTTCAAACCCTATGTATATAACTTATTAGTTGTTATGGTTTATTTTCTTTGACATATTTTGATTAATTATTTGTGATATTGAAATATGCTTTAGTTTTGAATGATTAGTTGTGATACAGTTACTCATTAATTTTGAATTTTATATTAAAAATATTTATTTGTTTGTTTTTTCAAAAAAATTTTATCCATTTTGATAAAATTTGATAAAAAATTCAATATGACTGACCCGTTTAATAAATTGGTCATGTTAAAGTTAAGAAATCTTGACCCGTTTAATAAACAAGTCGGGTTTAAGTTGACCCATATAGTCGGATACTTATGAGTTGACACAACACGAACCCGACATGTGAACATGAATTGCCACCCCTAATGTTACCAAGTCAAGAAATTAGAACTTCCATAACAAGGGAGATTCTAAGTTGCAACCTAGTGCCATAAAAGAGGAAATCATATCCATTGGAGACTATAGACCTAAGCAAAGACATCAAAAAATTATTCAAAATACCAGACTCCTCAACCTTTCATGACTCTTTCCACATGAGGTTACCTAGGGCCCAGGCCCATTTAAGAACAACTTATTTAGCTGAAACTGAAAACTTTTTGCTAAAAATACTGTAAATAAAAGTAAAAGTTAACTGAAATAGTATAGTAGAATTCATGAATAGTACCAAAAAGTATAGTGGGGACCCATGAATAGTAGCAAAAATAAGCTAAATAATAAAATAAGATAACTTTAATTAAACTCTAATCCCAAACGCTACCCTAATTAAACAAAATTGATCAGAAATTCTTATCGTGAGACCCCGCTATTGCTCAATACTAAAAACCAAGAAAGCAAGCTTATTGTGTGATCTCACTAGAGCCCAAAAAATGAAACCATTTAAACACTGATCATACAATAACCTTCCCTCATTGCGACTTATAGGGAGGCATCTGTGACTGATATGGGAGAAATTATTAGGCCCATCAGGAGGACTGCTGATGTGGTCCTCCCCGACTTCCCAACCAATAAGATACTGTTATTTATACAAATGTGACATCATTTGGTATTTTTTATTTTTTATTTCTTGTGCTAATTAGGAAACTCATACATACATTTACATAGATGACATCATCTTGTTGGTCAGGGAGGACCACATCAGCAGTCCTCCCAGTGTAAAAAATAATTTCTCCTAATATGGAGCTTGCCACTTATAGGGAGGCATCTGTGGCTGATATGGAGCTTGCCAGGGATCAGCACCTAGCTTTATTTGCAGGGACCTTCTTTGATTGGTCTTGTGAGTGGGGTTTTACTTCTAAGGAATCCATTCAGTTATTTTTAGATTCCCTATCCGGTACATAATTTTTTGTTCTCTTTTCTACTAGCAATTCAAAGTTCAACAGAGACACCCTTATAAAACGCTTCCGATAACCATTGATGAAACAGGGAATGACTACTTAGTTGGGTTGATCCAACTAATGGAGCTGTACAGGGGGCTGACCCAAAAGGAAAAAAACTCATGTTGAAATTGGAAAACACTATTAGGCCAAATTCCAAAAAGGCTTCTAAATATTAGAGCTTTAAAAAGAGGAAGCCTCTATCTGAAAATAATTTAAACATACAGGCCATATGGCATATATCTAACCAATGAATTATAGTAATAATGGTAGCACCATAGATATGAGAGTAGTTTCTACATTCATTTCAAAGATCTGTTTTCCTAAAAAACTATCAACTGCCTTGAATTTCACTCATATAGTATCTTAGGATTCATATATAGAGCACCAATGCTTAGCAAAGGTAATAACCAGTACCTGTTTCATTCTCCAAGCATCAGACAAGTTTTTCTGATTCTCTGCATGAGAGAGAGATGATCAACAATAAATAAAAAAAGAGGCAAGTAACAGTGTTAGAGCCAGAAAAGAAAAGAAAGAAAGAAAAAAAAAAAACCAGAATCAACAGCTTTGATTTCCCTCGTGGTAGCATCAGCTGTCAACAAAGGTTTAATAAAGAACTGGGCAAATCTGAACAACAACAAAAATGAAAGACAATCTAGTGTTATGAGAATAACGGGCAGCAGAAAAATGAAGAACAAAATCTACTTGTCCAAAGCCTCTTGAAAACCGTCAGTATTAACATCAAAATCTACTATTATTCTTGAATATGAATGGATTTATAAGTTCAAAGTTCGTTTACATCTCTCCCATTGTAATTTAAAAAATAATTTCATATTAGGGGATCATTACTTTGTGAATGAGCAGTGACAGCTCATCGGAAGTGGATGCTACCTTGACAAGCTGAAAATTTTACAAGTATCATCAATACCGTCTTCCATTATGCAGCGAAGCATAAAAAAAATTCATAACTCCGCCAAATAGTCCTATCTCAAAAAAGGTTACCTGATGAATGTAACCCAATGTGATGCAGGGCATTTCAAGTTGTTGCATCCTAATCCTCTTGTGAATAGTTAGTTACTTAGTTAGATGATTGCTTAAGCAATAGCCGATAGGATTTAGACACTTGTCAAGCATCTCGAAGGCTCCAATGCCAAACAAATAGTACAAGTACCACATTGTAGTTACTTTGTGATTAGTTTTTGTATGCAATTACATAGATTAACCTAGTGCTATTTTCAAGAGATAGATTTCTCTTAAGAAGATTTTGTCACATCTTGTTCACTGTTCTAAGGACCTCTCATTTCCCTTAATCAATTCTAAGCCTAAACAGCAGCCCCTCTAGAATCCCCTCATCAAATTGTTATCAGAGCTTGAGATCCTTAGGATTTAAGTTCTTGTATTGTTTCTCATTTTCTGTCATCAAGAACCTGTCAAGATCCTATCTTGATTTCATTCCCAGCCTTAATACCTTACCTTTATCAAAATAGAAGCCTTCAATTGTGCTGGCAAGATGCTGCAGTAGTGAAAGATGGTGTTTGAGAAGGAAAGGAAGGACAAAGGGATGAAAGTAGTGGTTCAAGAGGCAGCCTTGGAGACTCATGCAGCCAATGATCCAGGAGTTTTAGAGCAGCACTTTGCCTTAGAATATGAAGTGGAAGTGTTGAGGAGGCAAATCCATGCCTTGACTGAGCAGGTTCGAAGAGACGAAATACAGCAGCCAAACAACCACAATTATCATGGAAGTGAGGCATCAAATGAAGAGAGCTATGAGGATCCTTTTGCCTACAACCCAAGGATAAGACATAAAAGGCAAATTCCTGTTCTGCAACCAAGGGATTATGAGAAAAAGTGGGAATCCAACTTCAAGATTGAGTTATCTAAGTTCTATGGTAGCTTTAATCATGAAAAATTCGTGGACTAGCTTAACCAAGTGGAAAGAATCTTTGATTTCCATGAGGTACCAGACTACAAGAAGGTGAAAACTTGGTAGCAAATAAACTCAAGGGCAGTGCATTTGTTTGGTGGAGGCAATTGTAGGTCCAAAGAGTGAGAATGTGAAAAGGAAAGGTGCAAGAATGGTTCAAAATGAAGAGACAATTACAAAAGCAATTCCTGCCTTTCAACTACATGCAGACTATCTTCCAAAATTTGCATAGGAAGTCATTGCAATCTGAGGCCTCAAGAAACCAAGTAACAGCAAGTGCAAGTCCTTGGCAGCAATCTTGGCCAACCAAGAATAATTATTGGCAGACCAAGAAGGACAAGGGAAATGCAGCAGAATGTTTTCCTGTTAATGCAGTACCTGGTCTATCAAAGGCAGCCATTGCATGCAAGCATGGCACAAGCAATTTCAAGTGTTATAATTGTGGAGGACAAGTCTTTGAAGCCCCTAACAAGTGGAAGTCAGCCATGCAGTTGGAAGGAAAATCCTTGATGGCAGAAGGGATTAAAGAAGAAGGTATAACTTTGATCCTTGATAATACCTTGCAAGCACCCAAGGAAGATATGCTCATGAATGCACCTGTGTATGATCAATATGAAGAAGAAGAAGAGGAAGTCAGTGATAGCATATTGCCAGTTGAAAACAATAAAGTGAAGGAATGCATTCTAGAACCTGTGTATGATCCATTTGTGGAAGAAGTAGATGCTGATATAGAGCAAGAAGGAGGTGAAGTTAGAGTTTCAAGAGGGTGCTTGGGGTTCTTATCAATCAATAGCTTTCAAGATTGTGTTCTTTATGATGGGAACACCATGAATGTTTGTCATCTCTTACTTGCAAGTGGAAGGCCACGTCAACATGATAGGAAAATCATCCATGGTAGAAGGTGTAGCAAACACATTATGTACAATATGGTACAGCCCTACTATTTGCAACCAAAGAAAAGGAAAGTAAACCCCAAGCCAATGGTCAAGATGAAGGTTGGTTCAGTTGTGTGGGACTTCGCTGTGCAGAAGCAGCAGCCTTTGGTGTGCTGCCAAGAGTAGAAAACTCATTACACAATGCAACTGCATCATCCTAGAAGGCTAGAAATTCATACAAATCTTGCGGCAATCAAGAGCACTTGAGGTCAAGTTCTTCTTAAGAGAGATAGTCCTGATGCAGTGCAGGGCATTTCAAGTTGTTGCATCCTAATCCTCTTGTGAATAGTAAGTTAGTTAGATGATTGCTTAAGCAATAGCCAATAGGATTTAGACACTTGTCAAGCATCTAGAAGGCTCCAATGCCAAACAAATAGTATAAGTCCCACATTGTAGTTACTTTGTGATTAGTTTTTGAATGCAATTACATAGATTAGCCTAGTGCTATTTTCAAGAGATGGATTTCTATTAAGAAGCTTTTGTCACAACTTGTTCACTGTTCTAAGCAACTCTCATTTCCCTTAATCAATTATAAGCCTAAACAGAAGCCCCCTTAGAATCCCTGCATCACAATGCCACACCTGAATCATCCTGCAACCTTTGCCCCCAAAGTGTACACACTGTTGTCATCTTGAAATTCCTGAATTGTTCAAAATTCAAATTGGTCATCCAAATATCTTTTTTTTTCTTTTTTAATCACCAACAAAACCTATCATCAGAATTCCTCTTAACCAACCAAAAAAGAGAGTTAACACCGTTTGTTCCAACAAAAATGCCCTCATTTGGTTCCAGTGATGTAACAGTTACTCATGCAAAGAGCCATCCCGAAGCTAGGCATAAACCATGTATAAAAATTATATTGACATCCATAGCCGTTAAGGCATAAACTACGACTTTTTATATAAATTAATAAGTAGCAGCAAGTAAAAACATAAAAAGATGAAATCATACAGATTGAAAAGGAAAAATTGAAGTCCATAGTTTATCCGGATTAATCCAGCACCATTCAAGGTAAGAAACGTCAACCAAGAATCAAATTCGATGAAAAACTTCAATTGGGTAGTCACAATTCTATGGGGAGTGCAGTAGAAAATCTCAACCACAAATGAAAAGAAAAACAGCCTCAACTTAAAAAACAAAATTCCTATATCAAAACCAATCCACCCACAATACCCAAATCTAAATCACATTTAACACTCAATAAAAAAGTGACCACATATAGTCTACCCAATGAGATGACAAGTGAAATGCATGGGCATTTAAGCAATTTATCTTAGAAAATAACACTAAAGAGTATAGTTATGCATGTGATTGTATGGCATTGGCTAGAAAAGTAAATTGCATTCTTAAATTAAATATAACTAACCTCATTCCAAAGCATAGCATAACAAGTTCGTTTTGCACTTTTTCCCATAAATGCATTTTTCTCATGCAAAATGGCACAAAGAGACAACAAAGGGATATAAAGGTTTAATGCTGACAAATGGATAACTTAAAATTTTGACATTTGAAAAATTTTAGAAGCAAGTGAACATGCACAATCAACCTAAGGGATGACAAGTAAAATGCACAAACATATGAGCAAGTATGGACATATGATATATGAAAGCATAGGCATGTGAGGTGCATGAACGTGTGAGCATAGAATATAATCTATCCTAAGTGATGACAAATGAAGGCATGGATATTTGAGCATGTAACCACCTATGAAGCATAGGTGCGTTTCCGGATTTGGGTGCGGGTACAGGTGTGGGTGCGGGACTCGGCAATTTTTGAAAAAATAGGATGCGGGTGCGGCTAGGTGTGGCGATTAAAAAATTATTTAAAATATTTTTATTTATATTTTCTATATATTACTAAGCATACCTTTTTTTTTCTATATATTGCTAAACATTATATATTGACAAATATATAATAACTAAATAAACTATCAAACCCAAGTCATAGCTCCCAAGTTCACAACATTACACTATTACAGGCAGCTTTTATAAAGAAATATTTAATATGTTTATACGGTCATACAAGTAATTCACAATTTATTGACGTAATAAAAATAATAATTTCAATAGGGAGTCTAGATTTAAAAAAAAAAAAAAAAAGAGACCGAGATTTCAATAGGGAGTCTAGATAAAAATATTGTTCATGGAACAGTGTATGAATTGAATGGTGAGTACAATAAAAAAAAGTGTGATAATTATTGTTCTAAAGGGAAGCTTTGATACCTGAGTTGAGAGTTGGGTGACTTGGGTTAGTGATCTTGGGAGTTGGGAGTTGAAACCGAGTGGACATTTTGAAGCTTGAGTTGAAACTGAGACCGAGATTTTGAAGGCTTGAAGCTTGAGTTGATTCAGTTGAAACGGTGAGCTCAGAGTAGAGAGGGGAGACGGAGACACGACAGAGCCGAGAGGTAGAGAGGGGCTGAGCAAATGATTCACAAATGACTTAGGGTTTTCGGTTTTGAAGGTTAGTTTGAGTTGAAATGGTGTGTTTTGCACTTTTTTCTTTTTTAACTTGAATTTTGGCCTATATCATATTGGCCTGTATCGGCGGTTTCAGCCGATACGATCCAATTCGGCCCGATTCAGAGCGAATCAGCCCATGTCGGCGCATATCGCGAAATGAAAAAAAAAAAAAAAAACTGGAAGCAATTCGACGCACAGGCAGCGGTGTCCCTCGTGCGTCGCCGCGTCAGACACGGGTGCGGCAGCCAGTTTGCCGTGTCCGTGCATCCTAGGTGACCACATATAGTCTACCCTATGAGATGTCAAGTGAAATGCATTGGTATGTGAGCAATTTATGTTAGAAAATGACATTAAAATGTATGTATAGCTAAGCATGTGATTGCATGGCAATGGTTAGGAAACTAAATTGCAATTTTTCCAAAGCATAGAATAACATATGATATATGAATGCATGGGCATGGGAGGTGTATGAACATGTGAACATAAGATATAATCTATCCAAAGTGATGACAAATGAATGCATAGGTCTATGGATCTAAAACCCTAAAACCTAAATCCTAAAACCCTAAACCCTTAATCCAAAAATTTAAATCCTAAACCCAAAATCCTTAAATCTTGAACCATAAACCCTACACCTAATACCCTAAACCTTGAAACCTTTTTTTTTTTTTTTTCTTTTTTTGATAGGTAATATGAGAACTATTATTGATGAAAAAATAAAAAAGAAACATACAATTTGTTCATGAGGATGACAACAGCAAAAAAAAAACATATAGAACAATAATCAGGAAACTAAACTAAGAGAAGAACAATCTGTAAAACCCCAACACCAAGACCAATCAAAAAGGCTACACTAACACAAGCCTTTTAACTCAACCAAAGACTTCTCAGAATCTTCAAAGGAATGATGGTTTCGTTCCATCCAAATAGTCCACATCAAACAACCTGGATATAAATTCCAAATATTTGAATTATACTTCCCAAGAAAATGACTCCAACAAAATAATACTTTTGCCACAGAGCTAAGCAAGACTCACTAAATATCGTAAGCTTGAAGCATAAAAACCCATAAAGAATGCGCTACTGAAGAAGGAGATGATCCACAGATTTCCCACTGCAGCGGCACATGCAGCAGTGATGATTTGCCAAAGAGCGACTCCTTAGCATGAGATTGTCCAAAGTAAGGATGCGATCATAAGCTATCCAAAAAACAAAAAAAAGCCACCATTTTTGGAACCTTTACTTTCCAAATACCCTTCCAAGGAAAGATACTCATTGTAAAAGGAATGAGTATCAATTTTTCCACTTCCATTAAGGCCCTAACACAAAGAATTGCTGCCTACTCCTCGTGGAAGACGAGCTTGAATAAATTCAAGTAGAGAAAAAGATGCAGCAAACTCCCAGTCTTTAAAATCCCTATAAAACCTCAAGTTCCAATATCTAACATTATCCCCTTCCTAGCTTCCTTTTCAGCCAAAATTACATATAGCTCAAGGTAGAGGGTTTTAAGGGAATCAACCCCAACCCATCTATCATCCCATAATAGGATCCGGGTACCATCACCCACAACAAAAGAAAAATGCATAGAAAGGCTCTCCCACCCTTCACTAATACTACGCCACAAACCACACCCATGAGTCTTCCTACAAACTTTAGTACTTCAACCCCCTTTACGCTCCCCATATTTAATGGATATAACCCTCCCCATATTTAGTGGATATAACCCTCCACCAAAGATAAGTAACTTCATGACCATACCTCCACAACCACTTCCCTAATAAAGCTTGATTAAAAGACACCACATTCCTTATCCCTAAACCACCCATTTCAAAAGGTAAGCAAACTTTGTCATAAGCTACGAAAGGGTATTTGAAACTCCCCTCAGAAGAACCCCATAAAAAATTTCTCTGGATTCTTTCCAGCCCATCAGTCATAACTTTAGGAATAGTAAATAAGGAAAAAAAAAAAAAAAATGTAGGAAGGCTAGAAAGGAGTATTCTTCAATAAAGTATTCTTCCATCCCGATAATTTCTTCTCCATTTTCTCCAGAATGGGATTCCAAATAGAAACTGTCTTAAAAGAAGTACCAAGTGGCATCCCCAAGTATTTCATAGGCAAACTTCCTACTCTGCAACTAAGAATATCAGCCAAAGCAATCAGATTATTCACCTTCCCAATAGGGACAACCTCACTCTTCCCCACATTAACCCTCAAACCTATAAAAACTTGAAAACATGACAAGGCCAATCTTATAGACAACAACTACTCACTAGAAGCATCACAAAATAATATAGTGTCATCCGCAAACAATAAATGAGAAATGCGAACACCAATAGAGTTCACTGGTCCCATATGAAAACCATGAATCAAACCACAATTCCAGGTCTTTCTCAAAATCTTGCTTAAGACTTCCATAATCAAAAGGAAAAGGACAGGGGATAAAGGATCACCTTGTCTTTAATCCTATGAACTTCCCTAAAAACCTTTAGTGGATCCATTCACTAGGACAAAAAACCGGACAGAAGTGACACATGCCTTAATCCACCCACTCCATTTCACCCCAAAACCCATTCTATCCAACAAGTAGAACAAGGCATCCCAATTAACATGATTGTAGGCTTTTTCAATGTCAAGCTTGCAAACCATACCCAGTAAACGAATCTTCAACTTGCTATCTAGGCATTCATTGGCAATGAGCACAGAATCCAAAATTTGCCTACCACCAACAAAGGAATTTTGAGACTCAAAAATAAGATTATCCAAAACTGCCCTCAATCTATTAGCCAACACCTTAGATAACAGCTTGTACATGCTACCCACCAAACTAATGGGCCTAAAATCTTTAATGTTTAGAGCAAAACTCTTCTTAGGAATTAAAGTAATAATGGAGGCTTAAACTTGAACTTCAGGGGCTTAAATGGGTAGTCATTCGAAAATGAAAACCCCTCTTACTTTTTAAATAACAACTAGTCTAGTAGTATCTCATTTTAATTCAAGCCTGGGATTCCATAAAAGGCCATAGATAAACTGGGGCTCTATCTATATCATTTGCCATACAAGGATCTTATGAGAATTGGGCAGTTCCTTAGAAAGGCCTAAGCTTTGTGGCTCTTGGTTCTGCATAGATGTTTTTCAGGCCTTTGGCTCACTGGGGTCACATGGAGCCCTTGGGCCTTCTCCGTTTATCTAGTCTATCCAGTTCAACTATCCTTAAAAAACTACCAACAATATCAACAAAATTATAAGGTAAAATAAGACATGTTTTAACATTAATTTTTCAAAGAGGAAAGAAGCAGCAAATAATTGTCAACCAACTCTGTAAAGCCCTCCAAAAGCAAGATAGTTCATTCTAATAAATCGTTACTGAGATGTGGCATCACAGAATCACAATTTACCAAAGAATGGATACTTCTTAAGTGAAAGCAATATAAACAAGACAATATGCATACCTGTTGCATATCAAATCCACAATTATCTGCAAAACACAGTAGGAACATCACTATTTCCAATTAACATCAATTAATTAGACTATTAGGCAGAATGAATAGTCTACCAAGAAAATGTAGGACCAAACGCATCAGGCAAACCCATCAACACTAGTTCCAAACGCATCATAATTGGTACATTTGAACCAGATGCTTCCATATCAGTAAACCTTCACAGGTAAAGTGGGGACAAAACAATTTAAAACCAGGATTTACAATGTAAAAATCCAGAAGGCAAAACTATGCTTTGATGCATTATGTTTGAACTGGTGGTAAACTTGCACCAAAACATAAACCACAGTTGAAATGTTCAAAATAGAAGCTCTTAATAGAAAAAGTAATATTAAAAAAAAAAAAGCTGCATCAATAACTCACACACAAAGCTAACTGCTCAAAGCAACAGACAAAACATGGTGACCTTTCTTTCACTTTGATATAATTTTAATTTTTATCAAGTAACAAATAGAAAAATATAAAATGATCCAAAGGGCATATATTCATGTGGACTGGAAGTAGAAGCCTAAAATAATGAAATGAAAGAAAGTAACCAAAGATTGGACAGTGAACAATAACAACAACAAAAATAAAAACAAAGCCTTAAGATTCTTATGTACAATTTTTCAAATCCTCACTCTTTACCAAATAAGTTATAAATCCTAAACAAACACAGACACAGACACAATCCAAAAATTTTGGAGTCAGCTATAAATCCTAAACAAACTAATCAGGGCCGGCCACATGTATTCAAATTTATCATTGCGCTTCATTAATGCATTTATTTCATTTAAGTAATCAAGCATTGTCAATGAACCTTAGCAGAAAGCAACCAATTAGTTCTAAAAGAAACATTGACAGCAAAGAGCACATAATTTTTTTTTTTTTTTTAGAAGAAAAAAAAATTCAAATATTGGGTTATGTTTTATTATAAAAGAAACATTATAAAAATGAACATATTTGAACTAAAACCCAAACTGAAAATGAAAAGCAAAATGTGGCAAAACAAGGAATAAAGTTAATCAAATAGTAATCAAATCCAAACTACCAAATCTTCACTTACCGAAATCAAATTGTGAGTTCAAAGATAGCGTTTGGTTGCACAATTTTTTTATTTTTTGAAAAACCTTATGTTCTTTCCCAATAACAAAAGAAAAACCCATCTCAATTATAGACAAATTTAGGTTAAGTCACAAGGTTCTTACCATTAAGGCCATCAAGTCAGATTGCAACCTGTTTCATAAGACAATAACAAAGGAAACAGCATTAGAAACCCGACAAATCCCATAAAAATAAAATAAAAAGCCAATTCAAAAATCCAAGTTTTCAAAATCTATATTCTCAGAGATTCAAAAAAAAAAAAAAAAAAAAAAAAGCCAATACCCTAAAAAACCCCATCTAGCATTCTAAGTAACCCTTTTACATTCAAACTCAGAAACAAAAAACCCAATAACCCATAACAAATGGACAAACCCAGACCCCAAAACAACCCATTAATCCTCTAAGAAACCTTTCAACAAACAGCTTGCCTACATATATTCAATAATCATCAACATATAATTAAAAATAAATATAAAAACCCAAATTCTTGACAAACCCAAATCAACCTTTTGAGAACAGACTGTGTATCAACGTTCAGGAGGGTTTGGTCGCCATATGTATAAAAAGACCATTCTTTGAGAACAAAAAAATGGGCTTTGTATAGAAGCACCGGTGAAGAAGAAAGAGAAGAAGCAGCGGAGGAAGAAAGAAAGAGAAAAGAGAGAAAAGAAAGAAAGAAAGACAGAAAAGAAGAAAAGAAAAAGAGCCGTTGGGTGTTGTGGCTGGCTAAGAGGTTTACTGCAGGGGCTTAGCTGGGCTGGGCTTTTTTTTGTGAATTTTGAATAAAGGGGTCCTAAATAAAAAATAAAAACTAATGGGCCGGATAGCATAACCCAGCCCAACCTTCTCCTTTTCTGCTGTTTGGTTATGGCCCTTATGAGTTTGTATAGCAGGTGATGTGAAAATAAGAGTTAAGTTTAGACATGCTTTACATAGTATAATTGTTATTCCTATTCCTTACACTTGTTTATAATTTCATTTTATTATCTCGTTTCTTTTATCATCGTTGGTCTCATTATATAATTTAGCTTTAGGCCACCATGCCATTAAATTTACCACTTATTTGAATTGAAGTGATGAATTCGGTTAATAATTCAAGTGATGATGGGTTGTTTAGACAATACCCTAAGCTATCATTAGGATTATTTAATTTGTACTATATGTTAATAATGATGATGGGTTGTTTAGACCCCAAAAATGTAGGTTAATTAATTTTTTGTGGTCAAGTTATTAAGTATACCAATTATGCAAGCCTTCTGGTTGTGCATGGAAACAAGGGGACAGCCCAGCACAGAGGGAGAGCAAATGATGAAGATACAAGAATGGAACGAATGGATGACTCCCATCATTCATTACTTAAAAGAAAGTCAACTCCCAGAAGAAAAGAATGAAGCATGAAAGGTACAGATCAGAGCTACTTGTTTCGTCCTTATTAACGACCCCCTTTACAAGTAAGGATACTCTCTCCCCTATCTCCGTTGTGTCACCAAGGAAGAAGCCAACTACGTACTTTGAGAGATACACGAAGGGGTCTGTGGCAACCATGCAGGAGTGAGATCTTTGGCAGGAAAAGCACTTAGAGCAGGATATTACTGGCCAACGCTACAGAAGGATGCATATGACCTCGTCAAAGCATGTGACTAGTGCCAACACTTCGTGAACATCCAAACGAGACCAAGTGAGCCAATGGCACCGATAACCACTCTGTGGCCTCTCGCCTAATGGGGGAATGACATAATGGGACCACTTCCTATAGGAAGGAAGTAGTACAAGTTCCTCATCATCACAATCGACTACTTCACGAAGTGGGTCGAAGCCGAGCCAACAACAACAATCATATCAGACAATGGGAAGCAATTCGACAACCCCAAGTTTTGAAAATTTTGCCAAGATTTAAGCATCAAAAACTACTACTCTTCTCCAAAACACCCTCAAGCTAATGGTCAAACAGAAGTGATGAATAGAAGTCTGCTCAAAATTATCAAAACTCGACTTAAAGGGGCAAAAGGGGCATGGCTAGAAGAGCTACCTAATGTTCTATGGGCATACAGGACGACCACAAGAGTGCCAATCGAAGAAACACCATTCAAACTGACATTTAGAACTAAAGTTGTCATACTAGTGGAGATAGGATTGACGAACATCCGGGTCAAAGCATACGAAGAGTAGAGGAACCACTAAGAACTCAACAATAATTTGGATCTAATCGACGAGGTGAGAGACGAAGCTTCGAAGCAGATGGAAAAATACAGGGCAGCAATGGCCAGATACTACAACAAGAAGGTGAAGGTGAGAAGATTCAACGTAGGTGATCTCGTCCTTAGGAAGGTCTCACAAGCAACAAAGGACTCGTCCCAAGGGAAACTAGGCCCAGCATGGGAAGGGCCCTACCAAGTCATTCGCCACTCCAGAGAAGGATCATACTACCTAAAGACCTTGGACGGCCAAGAACTACCCATCCATGGAACATAGAACACTTAAAGAGATACTACCAGTAAGAACTGTCCCAAAGTATTCCAAAATGTTTATAATATTTACTTTTTTTTTTTTTTTCCTTTCATTGTTATCTGCTTTACATAGACGAAGGAATATTTTGTCTCTCTATCAATAAAACATACACAAAAGTACTATTCAGGAATTATATGTACCAGATTCTTATATTACGAACCATTAGCCGAATCATCATTAATACATGACGTTTAAAAGTATTAATACGTATTAACAAACACCACTCATGCATGAAATAAAGTTATTAATACGTAACAAAATTGTCATTCATATATGACTTAAAATAATGTTGTTATTAATACAAAACAAAATCGTCATTCATACATGAATTAAAATAAAATTATTAATACATAACGAAATCATCATTCATACATGACTTAGAATAAGGTTATTAATACATAACAAAATAATCATTCATAAATGACTTAAAATAATGTTATTAATACATAACAAAATTTTCATTCATATATGACTTAAAATAATGTTATTAATTCATAACAAAATCATCATTCATACATGACTTAAAGTAAAGTTATTAATACATAATGAAATCGTCATTCATACATAACTTAGAATAAAGTAATACATAACAAAATCGTCATTCATACATGACTTAAAATAATGTTATTAATACATAACAAGATCGTCATTCATCTGTGGCCAAAAATAATGTTATCAATACATAACAAAAAGTGTCATTCCTACATGACCTACAAACAATGTTGTTAAAATGTCATTCATACATGACTCAGAAGAATGTTGTTAGAACATAACAACATCATCACTCAGACGTGACCTAAAAGAGAAGATGAAAATATATGACCTCTTCATGCAACTTGGAAATGGCTTCAGTAACATTCAAAATGACAAAAAAATTCCTAAATTGTGTGCTTAAAATAGACGAGCTCAAGGAAGGGGGATATAATGTCTTTGCATTGCAAAAATAAGGAAAATCCTCAAGGAAGACTAGGGAGGGAAGGATCTGTAGGGAGGCTCTCAGTTACACCTGGTATAACCCCACCCTCCATTGCCACTCTAGAAGGACGATCCTCTAGAAGTTCTTCCATGGCAGCCTCAGAAGGACGATCCTCCAAAACTTCCTTCTCCACCTCTTCCATGTTGAGTTGAGATAAGTCCACCTTAGGATATAATTAAAAGTAAAAATAAAAAACCCAAATTCTTGGCAAACCCAAATCAACCTTTTGAGAACAAACTGTGTATCAATGGTCAGGAGGGTTTGGTTGCCATATGTATAAAAAGACCATTCTTTGAGAACAAAAAAAGGACTTTGTATAGCACTGGTGAAGAAGAAAGAGAAGAAGCAACGGACGAAGCAAGAAAGAGAAAAGAGAGAAAAGAAAGAGATGAAAGGAGGAAAGGAAAAACATTTTTAGACATGATCGATCTCATTATTTGAAAAAAAAAAAAAAAAACGGTGGAATGGCATAACAGAGCCAAGCACATAAATGGTCAAGCAATATTGCACTGAACAGCACTAAACTCAATTGGTTAACTGCACTTCATCATCAAAATCTGATGATGATGGAGCAGTGTTGAAGAAAGCAGCATTAAAGAAAACAGTAGTTGGATCTTTGCTAGAAGCAGCATGGCGAGTAGGATTGTTGGGCGAAGTAGCATGGCCAGTAATAGGGCTAGAGCCTGGACTGAGCTCGAAGCAGTATGACCAGAAGTAGGGTCAGAGCTTGGACTAGAGTCTGAAGCAGCATGTCCAATAGTAGGACTAGAGCCTGTACCAAAGTCCGAAGTAGTATGGCAACTGGAGCCTGTACCAGAGCCCAAAGCAACATGGTCAGTTGTAGGATTGGAGCGTCTACTAGAGCCTAAAGCATGGCCGGTAGAAGGATTGAAGTTTGGACTAGAGCCCGCAGCAACATAGACAGTAATAGGATCGGAGCCCCAAGTAGCATGGCAACCAAAACCTGTACCAGAGCCCAAAGCAGCATGGTCAGTTGTTAAGTATACCAATTGTGCAAGCCTTCTAGTCAAGTAGTAGAACTTTGAAGTACTAGTTGAAACTTTAAAAATCCTTTGGTCATTATTAGTGAGCAAATGGTTAAACTTCAAAAAGCCTTTGGTCGTTATCAGTTGCTCAAATTATTAATTTTTTAAAGGTCAAGTACCACCAATGATTTCTTTCAAATTTATTGCTTTTTACAATACACCTATAAATAACAACACAAATTCTTTCCCCCATGTATTCAAGACCAGGGCCACTTAGCCTTTCTCCATGTGAACTAACGAATCTCACAATTCCTATCTAGGAAATATTCTTGATCGCTTCCTTCGAATTATAGGTGTTTGTCTTTGTCTGATCTAATTACTGAACAACATTGAATTTTGTGGTCACGTATCGAAGCATCCTCCCTATATGTTGGGTTAGTATACCTAGGGTGTTGGATATATGACACATTTTATATGAAAAATAAAACTAGTATCCCTCAAGTATTAGAAAAATATAACAAAATAAAAGATACAAATAACTATTTGATATATCAAAAATGAAAATCTACATTTTATTTGTATCATTTTACATTCCTCATTAAAAAAAAAAAGAAGAAGAAAGTTTCTCTTCGCTAGCAAAAGCAGGTCTTCCCTCTTCTCCTAGGTTGTAGAACTGCAATCCCTTCTCTGGAAGGTGTCGTCGTACCTCGAGGTAACAAGTTTACCTATGAGGCTTTGTGGGTTTTTTCTTCGTGGGTTACTGGGATACACTTTTTTAGTTTTATTTTTCTCTGATACAATGGAAGACCTAACCAAATCTTGGAACTGCCTTACATTATCGGAGAACGAAGGCTCAGACCTTCGCGTAACAGAAGAACAAGTAGAGATAGAATATGTTTTGGCAGTAAAATTTCTTACAAAGCGTGCTCTTAATTTAGATGCTATTGCTAAAACTTTCACACCGATATGGAGAACAAAAAATGGATTTAAAGTTCAGAGGGAGGGGGATCACATTGTTCTCTTTACCTTTAACGATGAGAGTGAGGTGAATAAGATTATAGCAACGGATCCATGGAGCTTCAATAAACACTTAATGGTGCTGCAGAAGTATGAGCCAGGGGTTTAAGTTCTATACTCTCATTCTCAGTCTCAACTCTCTAGCAAAGAAAAATAAATAAATAAAGACTTTTAAGTATAGAGTGATGGTACTGAATTGACGTTTGAAATCAAAACTTTAAGTTTAGAGTCCATAGACTCTATGATGTGACTACTTAGTTCTCATTAAAGCTGCTTTTTGATTGATGAATCTGCTATGGTAAGAATCTTAGGTGATTTTCTTTGAGGTTGCTTTATTAAATGGATTTTACTAACGTGTGCAAAATTTTGGAAAAGGGTCCGGTTAATGTGTGCTCTAATAAATTCATTTTTGGATAAGTTTTATTTGAAATTGAAAAAGTTGTCAAAACTTTTTCAATTTCTGATAAAACTTTTCTAAAATTGGTTTACTATTGTGTGTCCTTAGAGCACACACTAAAGAATTTATGAAAATTTATGAGAAAGCTAGGAAGCAGTTGTTAAGAGATCTGAAGTAAGATTTGAATCAGAAAGACTTCATTTATGAGAATAGGTCGTTGGTGGATCGAGGAGTAAATATAAATCTAAAGAATTTATGAAAATTTATGAGAAAGTTGGGAAGCATTTGTTAAGAGATCTGAAGTAGGATTTGAATCAAAAAATTTATGAATCTAAAGAATATGAGGTAGAGTCCAAATGAATCTGTTGTGAATGAGGGAGAGAGAGGAGTTTGAAGAGGACTCTGCATGACAGAGAAGCTTTAGGCATGAATGATAGAAGGGTCCGATTAATGTGTGTCTTAAAGGCACATATTAAGTTTTCTATTTTTGGAAATATTTTTTTGGGAATTGAAAAAACTGTCATTACTTTTTCAATTTTCAAGAAAATTTTTCCAAAAATGGAAATTAAATTCTTAGAGCACACATTAGTAAAATCCACCTTCAAATTGAAACTTTAAATTTCAAACAAAAACAATAAACAAACAAACAAACAAAAATCTACAACGTACTTCATCTTATTTAATTAAAAAAATTACTATTTCCAAACAATCCACTCATATGTGATGGTGCCAAACAGCCTTGGTATTTAGAGTGATGAGTGACGGAAATTGAGTGACCAAAAAATGGTGGCCAAACAGCCTCTAAGTGCTCTCTCATATTATAAAATCTCAGTGCTCACAGTGCTCTCTCATATTATAAAATCTCACTCTCCGTTCTCTGTACTATTATGTCATTTAAATTCCAAATTCTTTACTTTTGTATCATTTAAATTTCAAGCTCTTTATTTTCCTTGCAATTTATTTTCTGCACTTTATTTTTGTTGTAATGAGGAATGTAAATGAACAACAAAAATAAAGTGCAGAAAATAAATTGCAAGGAAAATAAAGAGCTTGAAATTTAAATGATATAAAAGTAAAGAATTTGGAATTTAAATGACATAATAGTAAAGAGCTTGGAATATTGTAAATATTGATTTTTTTGTTTGTTTCCCTTTTAAATAGATTTTAATTTCTTTCAAGTCTTATGGATTCTTCAATATAAAGAAATGGGAGTTCTAAGCCATCACCATTCTTATGAGACATACTAATATTGTGCTCTAATGGAGGTTTAAAAAACCATTTAAGAAAGATGATATAAAATCTGTTTTTTTAGTGTGTGTGTGTGTGTATATATATATATATATATATATATATGAGTGCAATAAAATAAAGGGGAGAGGGGATATGCAAGAAATTAAATGGGATGACATAAAATAAAAGGGGATGAAGATTACTTGAAAGTACACGGGATGACATGAAATTAAAAATCAATAATAATAAAATCCCTAGATGCCTAGGTGGGATGAGATTTCTTCCCCCTAAGGGTACTTTCCATACATAGCCTAGGAGATGGTCCAATACCCATGTAGGGATACCAACACAATAATATAAACCAACAACAATAATATGAAAATTGAAATAAAGAGATAGATATATACACAATATGTACAAGAACATAGTAAAAATAAAGCAACTATGAACAACAAGCAAAAAAGAAATGATTTTATATATATGGAAATGATGATTACAATATAATAAAAGGGGTGGGATGGGTTTAGTTATTAAGGAACTAACCCATCCTATAGCCTTACCCACAAAGATTACCAAAAAAAAGGATAAGACTTTTTGGTGTAGGGTTTCCTAGAGAGAGAGAAGAGAGAGAGATTTTTTATTTTTTATTTTCTAAGGCTTTTTTTTTCCCCAGAATTTCCTCAATTTTTCTAACTTTTCCTCACTTTTCTTCTCTATTTTTTCCACTATTTTTCTCCCTAAAAGTCTATACATATTTTTTTTCCTAAAAAATGGGGGGTATTTATAGGGGAAGGTGGAAAAGGGGGGGTTGGCATTAGTGTATCAGGATACACTAGTGCTAGCCGCCTGTAGCAAGGGGCGGCTAGCATTGGTGTATCTTGATACACCAATGCTAGCCTCCCACTTTTGCCACTTCATCAGCTATTTTTTCGTCTTTTTCTAATTTCTGGCCCAATATTCACGTGGCTATTTGGAGGCCTTTTTGAGCTCTGTTTTCATTGAATTTTATTTGCACGGAATTATCTAAATGTCTAGTTTCCAACAGTTCTGGCCTTGTTTGATTTGGAGTTACAGTCGTCGAGATATCACGCTCAAAAGGAAGGTGACGCAAAGCTGAAAATTTCTAGACATTTTTTCTTGATAAATTCGTATCTTTCAATCCAAAGCAGATATCATCGACTCCTTTTGGTGAAAAATAGTTAAGAACTTTTTCTTCAAGATAGCCCAGCCCGCTCATTCCATTTCTTGCCCAATCAGTACAGTTTATTGCGTGAAGTCGAGTAAAAAACTGCCAGTTTTTCCTAAAAAAACAGTGAAGATTTTATTAGGGTTTTCAGTATTTTTGTGATATCCTATCCATTTTAATTCTGATTTTGGCCCATAAACCATCATTTCGAAGCGAAAAATATACCGTATGAGACGGTCTAAAGTTCAATGTGATCTAGTGGTCGGAACAAAAAGTCTACCTTTTGACCATACCCAGTTAAGGTTTTGGTCTTAATTGCTATAAAATGGATTTTTCAAAGTTGTGACTTTTTGATTCACCATTCAAACATGTTGTACTTATTTTTACCCTTTTTGGCTTTGAAATTCATGATTTGGCACCCCTTTTTAATTTAAATTTTTTTTTTTGGTCTTTGTTTTGACATGTGAATCAGGGTCGGACAAAATACGGTATCGACACCCATCCCCAAACATTTTGAAAATTTCATACTCATCCCCCCCCCCCCCTAAAATTGAAAACTTGTCTTTAAAAACCCAAAAGTTAAGTGGTTAACTAGTTTGTATAAGTGCCATGTGGCCCCCTACCACAATAAAAATAAAAATAACTTTTTATTGATAAAACAAAACAAATCCTATAAAAAATTAATAATCTCTACTGAGAAGAAAAAATGCAAAAAACGTGTGCATTATAACTGTATTTCATACGAGATTCTGGCAATTGGCTTACTCAAGATCTAATATTAAAGTTTAGTAAAAAAAGAAAAGAAAAAAAATATAAAAAGTCTGAGACTTAGTACAAAATTAGTCATAGATGAATCTAATGATACAAATAAAATGTAGATTTTCATTTTTGATATATCAAATAGTTATTTGTATCTTTTATTTTGTTATATTTTTCTAATACTTGAGGGATACTAGTTTTATTTTTCATATAAAATGTGTCATATATCCAACACCCTAGGTATACTAACCCAACATATAGGGAGGATGCTTCGATACGTGACCACAAAATTCAATGTTGTTCAGTAATTAGATCAGACAAAGACAAACACCTATAATTCGAAGGAAGCGATCAAGAATATTTCCTAGATAGGAATTGTGAGATTCGTTAGTTCACATGGAGAAAGGCTAAGTGGCCCTGGTCTTGAATACATGGGGGAAAGAATTTGTGTTGTTATTTATAGGTGTATTGTAAAAAGCAATAAATTTGAAAGAAATCATTGGTGGTACTTGACCTTTAAAAAATTAATAATTTGAGCAACTGATAACGACCAAAGGCTTTTTGAAGTTTAACCATTTGCTCACTAATAATGACCAAAGGATTTTTAAAGTTTCAACTAGTACTTCAAAGTTCTACTACTTGACCAGAAGGCTTCCACAATTGGTATACTTAACAACTGACCATGCTGCTTTGGGCTCTGGTACATGCTCTGGTTGCCATGCTACGTGGGGCTCTGATCCTATTACTATCTATGCTGCTGCGGGCTCTGGTCCAAACTTCGATCCTTCTACCGGCCATGCTTTAGGCTCTAGTAGACGCTCCGATCCTACAACTGACCATGTTGCTTTGGGCTCTGGTACAGGCTCCGGTTGCCTTACTACTTCGGACTTTGGTACAGGCTCTAGTCCTACTATTGGTCATGCTGCTTCAGACTCTAGTCCAAGCTCTGACCCTACTTTTGGTCATACTACTTCGAGCTCCAGTCCAGGCTCTAGCCCTATTACTAGCCATGCTACTTCGCGCAACAATCCTACTCGCCATGCTGCTTCTAGCAAAGATCCAACTGTTGCTTTCTTTAATGCTACTTTCTTCAAAACTGCTCCATCATCATCAGATTCTGATGATGAAGTGCAGTTAACCAATTGAGTTTAGTGTTGTTCAGTGCAATATTTCTTGACCATTCACTCTATGCTTGACCATTTACGTGCTCTAAGAATTTAATCCCCTCTAGAGAGTTGAGACTGAGAATGAGAGTACAGAGAACGAAGAGTGAGATTTTATAATATGAGAGAGCACTATGATCACTGTGAGCACTGAGATTTTATAATATGAGAGAGCACTTAAAGGCTGTTTGGCCACCATTTTTTGGTCACTCAATTTCTGTCACTCATCACTCTAAGTACCAAGGTTGTTTGGCACCATCACATATGAGTGGATTGTTTGGAAATATTAATTTTTTTTAATTAAATAAGATGAAGTACGCTGTAGATTTTTTGTTTGTTTGTTTGTTTCTTGTTTTTGTTTGAAATTTAAAGTTTCAATTTGAAGGTGGATTTTACTAATGTGTGCTCTAAGAATTTAATTTCCATTTTTGGAAAAAATTTCTTGAAAATTGAAAAAGTAATGACAGTTTTTTCAATTCCCAAAAAAATATTTCCAAAAATAGAAAACTTAATATGTGCCTTTAAGACACACATTAACCGGACCCTTCTATCATTCATGCCTAAAGCTTCTCTGTCACGCAGAGTCCTCTTCAAACTCCTCTCTCTCCCTCATTCACAACAGATTCATTTGGACTCTACCTCATATTCTTTAGATTCATAAATTTTTTGATTCAAATCCTACTTCAGATCTCTTAACAAATGCTTCCCAACTTTCTCATAAATTTTCATAAATTCTTTAGATTCATATTTACTCCTCTATCCACCAACGGCCTATTCTCATAAATGAAGTCTTTCTGATTCAAATCCTACTTCAGATCTCTTAACAACTGCTTCCCAGCTTTCTCATAAATTTTCATAAATTCTTTAGTGTGTGCCCTAAGGACACACAATAGTAAACCAATTTTAGAAAAATTTTATCAGAAATTGAAAAAGTTTTGACAACTTTTTCAATTTCCAATAAAACTTATCCAAAAATGAATTTATTAGAGCACACATTAACCGGACCCTTTCCAAAATTTTGCACATGTTAGTAAAATCCATTTAATAAAGCAACCTAAAAAAAAATCACCTAAGAATCTTACCATAGCAGATTCATCAATCAGAAAGCAGCTTTACTGAGAACTAAGTAGTCACATCATAGAGTCTATGGACTCTAAACTTAAAGTTTTGATTTCAAACGTCAATTCAGTACTATTACTCTATACTTAAAAGTCTTTATTTATTTATTTTTCTTTCAAAAAATAAGTTAGAGTCTAGACTCTATGGACTCTCTATGGACTCTAAACTTAAAGTTTTGATTTCAAATTTCAAATGTCAATTCAGTACCATCACTCTATACTTAAAAGTCTTTATTTATTTATTTTTCTTTCAAAAAATAAGTTTTTATCTAGGGTCTAGTTAATGTGTGCCCTTAGAGCACACATTAACAAATCCATTTTTGGAAAAGTTTTATTGAGAATTGAAAAAGTTGTCAAAACTTTTTCAATTTCTGATAAAACTTTTCCAAAATTGGTTTACTATTGTGTGCCCTTAGGGCACACATTAATAAAATCCTTTTATCTAAATGTTAATTTTTCGTTATGTCAAATTATTTTATAATTTTTTTAAAAATGTTAACCTGATCAATTTTTATTTAGGTCTAAGGCTCCAGACTCAGGTTCTGGTCCTCTAACGAGGGCGTGGGTTCTCAAATCCCACTTCTGACAAAAACAATCTTATTTACCAAAAAAATAAAAAACTTTAGAATTCAAAGTTTGAATGTTTATCTTACCCAGTTAATTATGTGGCCCACATATCTGTCCTTAAAGTTGTTTCTTTCTTTTTTTTCTTTTTTCATTTTTTCACCTTCACACATTTTGCTTTCTTTATGTCTTGTCACTTTGCTTCACCACTTTGTTTTGAATGGCTACTCAGTTTCAAACTTTTAGCAGTAAATTTGGCTATTCAATATATTAGTGAATCTCGTGTACTGTTTACAAAACCTATAAATTTTACTTTTCAGTAATTTTTTTATTAAAAATAAGTTTTACGGTGTTATTTACATATTTAAAAATTATTTTGTTATAACATTTTTAGTTTTTAGTTTTTAATTTTAATAAAATAAGTTCTATTTAGACGGACCATGATTGGAGGTCACTGGCTTCTTCGCGTGAGTGACCACCTTGACAAAGAAAATTCATTATTATATATAAATTTTAAAATTTTTATAAGCTCCATTTCATGATTGATTGAAGTGTATTGCCCCATTAATTGAAATTACCATTAATTGAAATGAATGAATGAAGCACGATTTAAGGCACTGCAAAAACTTCCAAAAAGAAAAAAGTTTGATTGCATGGTAGATAGCTCTCTGGGGCCCTGGGTTAGTCTTAAATGTCGACAGCCAGATCTTTTGCTTGGAGAAAATGGTTTTCTCACCAATTACTAATAAAAAAGCTGCTCACATGCTCATCAGTACAAAAAGCTTGTCGCATAAATAATAAATTTACTTCTTGGGTTTTCACACCGATTTTTAATAGGATTTTACTAATGTGTGTCTTAAGGCCATACAATAATTAACCATTTTTAGAAAAAAAATTTCTTAAGAATTGAAAAAGTATTAACAACTTTTAAAATTTTCGAAAAAATATTTCTAAAAATGAAAAGCTGGCATAAAGCAGCTCTTTTACGCCACCAATAATAATGTGCCACGTCAGCCAATAACTTTAAACTTAATATACCTTATTACACATGATTATAACCCACAAAATATCCCAAGACTCAAGTGTATTTTTCTCTCTGATCCCTCTCATCTCTGTTGCTCTCTCCCTCTCATCAAAACCCAACGCCGATTTGCCAGAGCTTCTTAGACCAAAGCATTTAAGCTTTATATTCCAAATCCCGACATATCATTTGTGAGCTATGGAAGGCTAAGCACATATTGCATGTTTCCTTCTTTTTTTGACAATATATAATCCAGATTGAGCCAGCAAACACAATCAACAAAACCCCCTAATCATTCTGTGCATCTAGCAACAAAAACCCCAACAACCCAACCAACAAAAAAACCCAGCAAATCGAACAAATTTTAGCAAAAAAGAAATTTTTTGCAGCCAATCGACACAAATCAATCAGAAAACGAAAACCCAATGCGCCAATATGAATTTGAGATTGAAAAATCAAACAAAAAAAAAATTACCTTCCATGGTGTGAAATTCTGGTGATTCCTTCTCTCTCACTCTCTTTCTCTCAATTCAAGAAGTTTCGTAGATTCTGTTGGCTCAGAAAGCAAAACCAATTTGACCAAGAAGCTTGACGTTAAAGATTAATGCATCAAATACATCAGATATATTTGTAATGAGAGAAATTTTTAGATACAATGTGAAAAGGGAGGGGAATTTTTTTGACTCTCTACTTCCATTTGGTATTTGCTTGTTCTAATTTTACAGATTTTTTGTTTGTTTTTGTTTTTATTTTTAATTTTAATTGAACATACCCAGCAGCCCTTCAGAGTAAAGATGAGAGCTTTTCTAGAAAAACACGCTCACCCCACGCTCTTGCACTCCGCCGCCGTGCTTCCCGATTCTCTGTACTCAGTTGTTGGATCATCATCGTTGGGTGATGGCAGATCGGAGGTGGTGTGGGTGATGGCAGATCGGAGGTGGTGTGGGTGATAGCAGATCGACGCTGGGTTTTGATGAGAGGGAGAGAGCAACAGAGATGAGAGGGATCAGAGAGAAGAATACACTTGAGTTTTGGGGTATTTTGTGGGTTATAATCGTGTGTAATAAGGTTTATTACGTTTAAAGTTATTGGATGACGTAGCGCATTATTATTGGTGGCATAAAAGAGCTGCTTTACGCCAGCTCCGGACTTCGGACCTAATGTTTACTCTTTTTGGTTTTATGTTAAACTTTACAATTCACTTATATTATTAAAAAAAAAAAAAAAAAAAAAAAAAAAAAAAAAAACAATTTAGTCAGACTGAGATTCTCACTTGTGCTTGTCACTCAATGTCTATCTTTTGCAGCCTAAACTTTTAGGCTTTTTTGGAAAGACCGAACCTTCTTTAAAAAGCCTCAATCAATCTCTCTCTCTCTCTCTCTCTCTCTCTCTCTCTCTCTCTCTCAACGTCAGTTTCTCTCTTGTTCACTGTCAGTTTCTTTCTTTCCCTAATAAATTTTCTCAAAAGGAATGATAGAAGTAAAAACTAATCAGCTCTCTGTGGGGTCAAGAAATTCCACCAAGTCTACCTGTATCTCCTGAAAAAAAAAAAAAAAAAAAAAAAAAAAAAAAAAATCTAAATTGAAGAAAGAAAAGTGAAAATGTGGAGTAATGCTGGGAGTTAAACGCATAATACACATCAAAATTCTAGATTTTTTTTTTTTTTTTTTTTTTTTTTGACCAGCCATAGTTATTTGAAAGTTTTGTTAAATATTTGAAAGTAGGGTTTTTTTTTTGGGGATAAATTTGAAAGGGCTTTTTTTTAGGGAAAAGTTTTTTTTTTGGAGAATTTTTTAGGGAAAAGTCGAACGTGGGTTTGAAATTTCAATGTGGTATTTGAATTTTTTTGGATTTCTTTTGGATATGATTGATTTTTATTTTTTAGTATTTTTTTGGGGAAAAAAAAAGAGATTTAAGGAAAAAAAAAAAAAAAACGTGAGATCAGATTGAGGAAACCGATTATTGAAAAAAAAAAGTTAAGTTTTTTTTTAATGCAAAAAAAAAAAATCAGTCTTGATAAAGGAAGAAAAAAAAAAAAAAACTAAAGAAAGAAAAGTGAAAATGTGGAGCAAGAGTTTATTTTTTTTTGAGAATTTTTAACACGGTAAGTTTCTTTAAAAAAAACCTCATCTCCTCTCTCGGTGTGAGTAATGCTTGGAGTTAAACGTGAATATTAAATATTGCCTATTTCGTAGGCAAGGTCATAGGCGACAGTTAAAGATGTATTTTTGCTATGTTATCCTCAAGATTTATATCTACTTAAATTTAGGTTGCAGGGGTATTTATTGGAAAAAAAAAATCCGGTCCAAACAGGTGTAGCCCCTTAAATAGTAGTATAATTTTCCAATAGATTAAGAAGGTGATCCTATTTTGTAGGAAGTTAATGAGTAGAAGTATGAATTTAAATCAACGTAAAAGTAGGAGTTAATTAAAAGCAGGAAGACATTTCAACGTAGAAATAAGAATTTATTATTTTTGTTAATTTACTATTTTAATCCAATTTTTAAGTTTTAGGTATGGGTATTTTTTACAGTAAAAAAAGTAATAACTAACTTTATTTTGCCAATTTACTATTTTAACCCCATTTTTAAGTTGTTGGTTAATTAATTTAGGGATATTTTTGACAGAAAAAAAGCAGTAACTAACTTTCTGAATTCTCTTAATAAATTTATAGCTCCTAGAAGAAATAAAACTGGGGGTTTGGTGATTTTTTGGAAGGAGGATTTTGACTTAACAATTGAGACTTTCTCACAGTATCACATAGATAGTACAATAAAGAAAAATAAGGAAGGGGAATGGCGTTTTACGGGTTTCTATGGGGAACCGGATACTCAAAAAAGGCATGAAGCTTGGGGAAGATTGAGGAGTTTGAAATCAAGAGGAAAGGCGCCATGGTTGTGTGCAGGTGACTTTAATGAGGTCACAAAACAATCAGAAAAAATTGGTGGCAGAACATGACCACATGGACAAATGCAAGCTTTTAGAGATGTGCTTGATGAATGCGGATTTATGGACTTAGGATTTGTGGGGACTATGTTCACTTGGCATAAGCACTTTGCAGATTACATAGTATGGGAACGGTTGGACCGAGCTGTTGCAACAAACGATTGGTTTTCAAATTTCCCGGATACAAAGGTGTACCATTTGGATGTGACGGCATCTGATCATAAAGCAATTTTGAATCAAGCAATATTGCGCTGAACAGCACTAAACTCAATTGGTTAACTGCGCTTCATCATCAGAATCTGATGATGATGGAGCAGTGTTGAAGAAAGCAGCATTAAAGAAAGCAGCAGTTGGATCTTTGCTAGAAGCAGCATGGCAAGTAGGATTGTTGCGCGAAGTAGCATGGCCAGTAATAGGGCTAGAGCCTGGACTAGAGCTCGAAGCAGTATGACCAGAAGTATGATAAGGAGCTTGGACTAGAGTCTGAAGCAGCATGTCCAATAGTAGGACTAGAGCCTGTACCAAAGTCCGAAGTAGTATGGCAACTGGAGCCTGTACTAGAGCCCAAAGCAACATGGTCAGTTGTAGGATCGGAGCGTCTACTAGAGCCTAAAGCATGGCCGGTAGAAGGATCGAAGTTTGGACCAGAGCTCGCAGCAGCATAGACAGTAATAGGATCGGAGCCCCAAGTAGCATGGCAACCAGAGCCTGTACCAGAGCCCAAAGCAGCATGGTCAGTTGTTAAGAATACCAATTGTGCAAGCCTTCTAGTCAAGTAGTAGAACTTTGAAGTACTAGTTGAAACTTTAAAAATCCTTTGGTCATTATTAGTGAGCAAATGGTTAAACTTCAAAAAGCCTTTGGTCGTTATCAGTTGCTCAAATTATTAATTTTTTAAAGGTCAAGTACCACCAATGATTTCTTTCAAATTTATTGCTTTTTACAATACACCTATAAATGACAACACAAATTCTTTCCCCCATGTATTCAAGACTAGGGCCACTTAGCCTTTCTCCATGTGAACTAACGAATCTCACAATTCCTATCTAGGAAATATTCTTGATCGCTTCCTTCAAATTATAGGTGTTTGTCTTTGTCTGATCTAATTACTGAACAACATTGAATTTTGTGGTCACGTATCGAAGCATCCTCCCTATATGTTGGGTTAGTATACCTAGGGTGTTGGATGTATGACACATTTTATATGAAAAATAAAACTAGTATCCCTCAAGTATTAGAAAAATATAACAAAATAAAAGATACAAATAACTATTTGATATATCAAAAATGAAAATCTACATTTTATTTGTATCATTTTACATTCCTCATTAAAAAAAAAAAAAGTTTCTCTTTGCTAGCGAAAGCGGGTCTTCCCTCTTCTCCTAGGTTGTAGAACTGTAGTCCCTTCTTTGGAAGGTGTCGTCGTACCTCGAGGTAACAAGTTTACCTGTGAGGCTTTGTGGGTTTTTTCTTCGTGGGTTACTGGGATACACTTTTTTAGTTTTATTTTTCTCTGATACAATGGAAGACCTAACCAAATCTTGGAGCTGCCTTACATTATCGGAGAACGAAGGCTCAGACCTTCGCGTAACAGAAGAACAGGCAGAGATAGAATATGTTTTGGCAGTAAAATTTCTTACAAAGCATGCTCTTAATTTAGATGCTATTGCTAAAACTTTCACACCAATATGGAGAACAAAAAACGGATTTAAAGTTCAGAGGGAGGGGGATCACATTGTTCTCTTTACCTTTAACGATGAGAGTGAGGTGAATATGATTATAGCAACGGAGCCATGGAGCTTCGATAAACACTTAATGGTGCTGCAGAAGTATGATAAGGAGGTGGATTTGACAGAGATGGATTTCAAGTGGGCTACGTTTTGGGTGTAGGTGCATGATAAACCAATCCGATTCAGGAACGAAAGAGTCACTGCGAAGATTTGTGAAGCCATTGGTACAGTCCATGAGATAACGGAAGAGAATGAGCATGAGGGGACAGATTTATTAGAAACAGAGTCACAGTTGATATTTCCAAACCTTTGTGCCATGGTAGGGTGATTTCTCTTGACAATGGTAAGGAAAAATGGGCGTTGTTCAAATACGAACGACTCCCAAATATATGTTGCTAGTGCGGTTCCCTTATGCATGATGATAGGGACTGTGAACAATGGATTGAATCAGAAGGCTGTATGTCAAAGGAGTCTCAGCAGTTTGGACCTTGGATCCGTGCACCACCATTCTTCCCATCTAGGAAACATGTGATCAAAATCCCTGGTTTTTACACTCGAAGGGGGAAAGAAACGGCTACTGCACCTCCTCCAACAGCGAGCAAGCCACTGGTGGTAGTGGTTCATATAGGGAAGCCCTCGCCGGAGATAATCTGGCCGGAAAAGGAAAGTCTAGTCAATATGCAACAGCTAAACAAGGGTATGGATTTTCAGGAGGATATTCCACAATTTCCAATTCCAAATACCATTGATATGGGGATCCTAGGGAATTCAAATTTGAAGGCAATAAATGTGGAGGAGAGTAGATAAGCTGATGAGTTATTTGAGGAGAGAATCGGGGAGATTGATTATGAAATAAATAGATTTGATCCCAAGATAACTATAGCAACCAATAATATAGCTGACATGGGAAAGGAAAACTTGCTAGCAACTTTATCTCTAAAAGATGGGCAGCCCATGCACATTAACACCTCACGTGCACATCAGCCTAAATTTTCACCTCCATTACCACGTAAGCCACTGTCAGTTATTAGTGAAAACATACTCCAACCAACAGAGAGGGGTGCAACTTGGAAAAGGTTAAGTAGAATAGGTATGGAGACAGATATTGAAATGGAGGATATCTTGGGTGAAAAAAGAAGGGTGGATAGCAATGAAGACCAATCTGAGTTACCAAAGAAGAGAAGGGTTTCTCAGGGGGGTAAGAAAAACAAATTGATAGTGGTGGAGGCTGGATCCCAGCCCCGCCAGGACCAATGAGTATTTTATGTTGGAACTGTCGGGGGCTTGGGAACTAACGAACAGAAAATCAGCTTGCAGAGATGGTGTGGGCAAAAGATCCCTCCGTTGTGTTTTTAGCCGAAACATGGACGGATGAAGCAAGACTAGTGTTAGTGCAAGATCGTTTGAAGATGAAGAATAAATTTATAACTCCTAGAAGAAATAAAACTGGGGGTTTGGTGATTTTTTGGAAGGAGGATTTTGACTTAACAATTGAGACTTTCTCACAGTATCACATAGATAGTACAATAAAGAAAAATAAGGAAGGGGAATGGCGTTTTACGGGTTTCTATGGGGAACCGGATACTCAAAAAAGGCATGAAGCTTGGGGAAGATTGAGGAGTTTGAAATCAAGAGGAAAGCCACCATGGTTGTGTGCAGGTGACTTTAATGAGGTCACAAAACAATCAGAAAAAATTGGAGGCAGAACACGACCACATGGACAAATGCAAGCTTTTAGAGATGTGCTTGATGAATGCGGATTTATGGACTTAGGATTTGTGGGGACTATGTTCACTTGGCACAAGCACTTTGCAGATTACACAGTATGGGAACGGTTGGACCGAGCTGTTGCAACAAACGATTGGTTTTCAAATTTCCCAGATACAAAGGTGTACCATTTGGATGTGACGATATCTGATCATAAAGCAATTTTGATTCGGCCAGAAGGTATGGAGTGTAGCCAGCAAAAACCTTTCAGGTTTGAGTAGATGTGGATGGCAGAGCAAGGGTGTGGAGCAACTATTGAAGTGGTTTGGAAAAGAGACATTAAGGCTATGGCTTGTAATAGGGTGATTAAAAAAATTCAGAATTGTGGGGAAGCTCTTTCAAAGTGGAGTAAGACAAGTTTTGGGAGTGTGAGAAGGGAGTTGAAGGAGAAAAGAAAACTTCTCTCTAAGGCGGAACTGGCAGCTAGCAGAGGCGAAGACGTTACTTGGGTGAGAGTGCTTGAACAAGAAGTTAATTTACTGATGGACCGTGAAGCTCAAATGTGGTCCCAACGGTCAAAAATTCAGTGGCTTAGAGATGGAGATCGAAACACCCAGTATTTCCATAGCAAAGCTTCCCAACGTAGACGCCGTAACTACATTAAAGGAGTTTATAACAGAGAGGGCAGATGGTGCACTGATTCGAGAAGTATGGTGGTTACAGTGGTGGAATTTTATCAAGGGCTGTTCACCTCCACAAACCCAACCAGTTTTGATGATATACTGGAGCAAATTCCACATGTTGTGATCGAGGAGATGAACTCAGATTTAATGGGAGACTTCACGGCACATGAGGTAGACTAGAGGTTGCTCTCAAACAAATGGCTCCTTTAAAGTCGCTCGGACCTAACGGTATGCCCCCAATTTTTTATCAAAATTATTGGTCTTTGGTTGGAAATGATGTGGTAGATGCTATTCTCATGTATTTGAACACGGGTACTTTTCCACCCTCACTTGGTCACTCTTTTATTACTTTAATCCCCAAAGTAAATAACCCGAAATATATCTCCCAATATCGACCTATTTCTCTTAGTAATGTCCTTTATAGGGTATACTCTAAGGTTTGGGCAAATAGGTTGAAAAAGTTGCTGCCCAATATAGTGTCTGAACAACAAAGTGCTTTTATGACGAACCGTTTGATTTCTGATAATATAATGGTCGCTTTTGAAACTTTGCATTACATGCGAAATCATAGCACAGGGAACACTGGGTATATGGCTCTTAAATTGGATATGAGTAAAGCATATGATAGGATTGAATGGTTGTACATGGAAAAATTGATGACAAAGATGGGGTTTTGTGATGCATGGGTGAAGTTAATGATGGGGTGTATATCTACCGCCACTTATTCAATCTTGATAAATGGTGAGTCACATGGAAACATTGTGCCAACTAGGGGGCTTCGCCAAGGGGACCCTCTTTCCCCATATCTTTTTCTACTATGTACTGAAGGCTTTCATGGCCTGTTGAAAAAAGCCGAAGATTTGGGAGAAATCAGAGGAGTTTCCATCTCTCGTTATGGCCCTAAACTAACCCATCTCCTTTTTGCAGATGACAGCCTTATTATTTGCAGGGCACAAAATAATGACTGCCAGAAGTTATTGGAGAAATTAGGTACATATGAGAGAGCATCTGGTCAACAGATAAACCGGGATAAAACCACCCTCTTCTTTAGCAAGTCCACAACTCCAGATATGCAAGAATCAATAAAGCAAGCACTAGGAGTTCTGGTGGTCCAACAATATGAGAAGTACTTGGGGCTGCCATCTTTTATTAGAAGAAAGAAAAAAGAGAGCTTCGACAACATAAAGCAAAGGGTGTGGAAAAAGTTACAAGGATGGGAGGGGAAATTGCTCTCACAAGCGGGAAGAGAAGTTTTAATAAAGGCTGTGGCTCAAGCACTTCCTACTTATACAATGTCTTGTTTTAAATTGCCGATTGGATTATGTCATGAAATTGAGGCTCTCATCAAAAAAAAAAATTTGGGGGCAAAGGGGAGAGGGCCGAAAGGTCCATTGGATTAAATGGGAGGAGCTTTGCAAACCAAAGACACAAGGTGGGATGGGATTCAAGGATCTATCAAGGTTCAATGATGCATTATTGGCTAAACAAACTTTGCGACTTTTACATGACAAAACATCGCTATTTTATAGGGTGTTTAAGGCCAAATTTTTTCCAAATAGCTCCATCATGGAGGCAGCCAACCCGAGCTCAGCTTCATACGCCTGGCGTAGTATACTCAGAGGTAGAGAAGTCATTAAAAGAGGAGCAGTATGGAGGATAGGTGATGGACAGTCTGTGGATATTTGGGAGGACAACTGGCTGCCTCGAAAACACTCTCCAAGAGTGTTATCCCCTCGGCCTGAAGCATTGTTAGGGACCAAAGTGAGCTCACTGATAGACCCAGTGCAGAAGCTACGGAAAACTGAGGTAATGGAGAATATGTTGCTCAGCTTTGAAGTAGAAACCATAAGCACAATACCCCCGTGTCGCACAAACCAGCTAGATATACTTACATGGCCTCATAATCCTAAAGGGGAATACACCGTTAAATCCGGGTATCAATTTCTGCAGAGGGAGTTTCAGAATGCACAACCGGGACAATCTGATGTTACAGGCGTAAAACCACTGTGGCAAGCCATTTGGAACCTTCCTGTGCCCAACAAAGTCAAGAATCTGATATGGAGAGCAGCAAAAAACTCTCTGCCGTCAAAGGTGAACCTAGTTCGTCGTAAGATTATTTAGGATGATTGCTGTGATCTGTGCAGGGAACACAAAGAAGATGTGAAGCATGCTCTATATAGCTATCCGAAGCTAGAAGAGTTCTGGAAAAAAATGCCACAATGGAGTCATGATAATTTAAAACAAGCTGTGACCTTTATTGATTTGTTGGGGACTGTTTTTGCAGAAAACAAGGAGCCGGCTTTTTTTGCTATGGTGGTGTGGGCCTTATGGAATCGTAGGAACAATTTGAGGCTGGGAAAAAAGGCTGAACCGTTGAATATTTTGATGCAGAAGGCAAAGCCGCATCTGGGGGATTTCCAGCATTACAACACAGCACGGGTTGAACCTGTGGGACGTCCACCAACAAGCTGGCAGCCTCCGGGTCCTTTCCAGTACAAGGTCAACATGGACGGAGCTCTCTTTGAGGCAGATAATACAGCCGGTCCGAGGGTGGTTATTAGGAATGAGCATGGACAGGTCATGGCTTCACTATCTGAACGCATCCGGTTGCCCTCTTCGGTGTTAGAAGTTGAAGCGTTGGCAGCAAGAAGAGGTTTGGAACTAGTTGTTGAAACAGGCTTCAGAAACATAGTTCTGGAGAGCGACTCTCAGATCCTTATCACAACACTCCGGGAAGGCTCTTATTCATTATCTAGCTTTGGTCATATAGTTCAGGATATCAAGTTTATTGCCTCATATGTGTCATCGATAAATTATACTCATGTTAGAAGGCAATGTAATGCTCTAGCTCACTCTCTAGCAAGGCGAGCTAAGTTAGCCTCTTAATGTCAAATCTGGATGGAAAATGTTCCACCAGATAGTTCATCTGTATTACAGGCTGATCTCTTTGGTCTCCTTTAATAAGAAGCACGTTTTTGATTCTCAAAAAAAAAAAAAAAAAAAAAAAAAACATTCCTCATTAATAATGTGCCATAAAATAAATATGCTTGGGCAAAATATTTCTACTACACACTATTCTAAGAAAATGCTTTTTCTAAAATCTTTTCCAAACTCTTTCTCTAAAGATAAAGTCATTTTCAAAAAATGATTTTTTTTTTTAAATGTCTTCTTAAAAGTTTTCAAAACCAAAAACTTTTTCTTTGTTTTTGTTTTTTTTCTCGAAATAAATTAAAAAAAATCTGTTTTTTTTTTGGGGGGGAGGTGAAACGCGAAATTTATTTTAAAAACAAAAATCTGTTTCTTCAAAACTTTTTTTTTAAATAAAACCGTTTTTTCAAAAACTGTTTTTTTTTTCTTTTTTTAAATCTGTATTTATAAAACTAATATAAAAACTGTTTTATAAAATCTGTTTTCATTAAAAAAAAAAAAACTGTTTTCTTAATAAATAAATAAAATATTTTCTAAAAACTCTTTTCAAAATTAAAAATCTGCTTTTCTAAAAAAAAAAAAAAACTGTTTTAAAGAATAAAAATCTGTTTTTCCCAAAACTGTTTTTATAAAACTGTTTTCAATTAAATATCTGTTTTCCCAAAACCGTTTTTTATAAAACTGTTTTTTTTTATTTATTTAAAAAGAAATATAAAACTTTTTTTCAAAATAAAAATCTGTTTTCAAAACCAAAAATCTATTTTTTTAATTTTTTTTTTTGCCGAAACTGTCTTAAAAAACAAAAATCTATTTTCAAAAAAATAATATAAATCAAAATATGTTTTTTTAAGGGAAACCCAAAACCTGAAAAAAAAAAAAAAAAAAAAAAAAAAAAAAAAGTGATAACAAAAATTTTTCAAAAACGTTTTTCCAAAGCGTTTTCAAAAAGGCTTTTTTTAATAAATGTTTTCAAAAGTGCCTTTCAAAATATGTCAAGAATTTTTTTTTTCTTCAAAAAAACGTTTAAAGGGGGGGGGGGGGGGGTAATGATTCTTCAATGATACATGTTTTCCAAAAAAATGTTTTCAAAAGAAAATTGTTTTCTTTGTTATTCCTAAGAAAGCCGAAAGAAATGTTTTCCAAGATAAATGTTCTTTACCACGTTGGATTTTCCTTCAAATTTTTTTTTTTTTCTCAAAACCTCACAATAAAATCTTTTCTAAGAAAAAAAAAGTGCTTTTCCAAGATAATAAAAGTTAACATTGTAACTTTTTATTTCCATGTCTTTTCTTGGAATAATTGTAGTTTGTGGATTTGTGTTCATGGCTCATTCTCGTGAGTCTTTGAACACCTTATAAGCTTACATTGTCTCTAACATTTCTTGGCACTAATGAGTTTCTTTTTGTCATTTTTTTTTTTTTTTGCATGAATAAAATAAAAAAAATAATGGATGACAGCAAGGTGCTACTCTTCCAACTCTTTTCTTATGTTGTGTTTGTTTTATATAGTATTTAATATTCACATGCTAGCTATGTATAAATAAATACTCACACGTTATACGTTATTGTATTATTTACGTAGATATATATATATATATATATATTTATATATCTTACATGTTTTGATTGTATTCATTTTGTTGGAGTTAATATTCACATGCCTATACGTAAATATTTACTCACATGTATATATATGTATATTGTTTGCAAAAACCTTTAAAAAAAATTCCAAGTATTCTATTTCGTCATAAAAAGTTAATGTTTGAAATAAATTAAAATAAAGTATTATCTTTGAATAGGTGTTGTAGGGTGCCTAACATCTTCCTCACATGTAACCAAACTTCCGAATCCAAGATCTTTGGTTCAAAGAGACAAAGACTTTTGGTTTACCTTAATTAATGAACCTTTAAAATTTGGTTTAATTAATTAGGTAACTTAAAATAAGTTAGACATCTAAGTGACCAATCACAACTAATACAAAACCAATGGTTGGTGGCGAATCCTAATATATATATATATAAAGGGACTCACATACACACACCCCACCCTAGAGACACAATCACACAAGAGTCACGTCACCAAGAACCCAATGTGCAACAAAACTCGGTAAAAAAAGAAAATGGGCATCCACAATGGGATCCTGATTCTCTTCAAAGTGCGTATTCATGAAATAATTATAATGTAGTCAAGAAATCAAGAGCCTTATACTTTGGTTATATTTTCAAGCCTCCTCTATGAAGAAAATCAAGTTTACGTTCGATTCCTCTCACCCACTTGAAGAAAAGCATACAAACTTTGTATTATTACTCCTCATTAAGCAACACCTAATAATCAACCATAACAATTTCAAGTTTTTTAACCATTAACATAAATCGTTAGATATGGTGGTTGAGAAAGAGGTATGGGTTTTTTCCACCTAAATATTTTGTAAGATTTCTTATTTTCCTAGTGTAGAGAATTTTAAATTTTTTAGTCAATGCATTTTTTCCAAACATAATTACTTTCCCAAATTTGAGAAGAAATTTCCAATTTTTAATTCCGATCAGATAAATTCCTTCACTTACAAATGTAAATCAATCAAATTAGGGTCCATTCATCATTCAAAGTTGTTGGCAAATATTGAAGTATAATTTGTAATGAACTGAAATTCATTATCACCAACACTAAAAGTCTTATAGTTCAACTGGTTGTGGTTGACACCTCTTAGTCTTTTCAAGACATCCAAAGTTCAAATTTTCAATTTCCTATTATAACTATTGAATAATAAAAAATAAATAAATAAAAAAGGAAGAGTGGGGAATCTCACCAATAATAGTTCAATAGCCACCAAAGATCTGCTGCCATGCTACATGCAACCATTGTCAATATTGACGAAACTAAGTAACATAAGCTAGACTTCTAGGTTTATTTTTTATTTTATTTTATTTTTTTTTTTTTTGAGGTGGAAATCATGATATATTAATCATCAAATTGTAATTGGATTACAACAAAGGGGAAAAAAAAACAGTAATGACTGGGCCACTACATCAAATCTAACTAAATTAGCGATGACACAATAGGGGGAGAACTCCCTTCCAAATATGCATGGATTCGCAGCGTCTAGCATATTGGGCAAGCTCATATGCTACTCCGTTGTAGTCCCTTTTCAGATTCTGAAAGCAGCTGCTAACAAAAGTGCCTCGAGCAAGCTAGATCCCTTGAATGATGTGGCCAAATTCATTGCCAATAGAGCTATCATTGATGGCCTGGATGACCAAGAGAGCATCAGCTTCTAGTTGATGAAATTTCTATTAGGAAATCTAATTAAAGTCACATGCCCAATTATTAAATTGTAGTGAACTTGTGATTTATTTTGTTAAGTTGAAAGATAAGGCTGTGAAAATTGGGGCCCAAGACTTTGTGACCCATCACTTATGGCTACTACTAATTGTTTCCAAATAATAACTAGAGTATGTTTGGTAACTATTTTTCCCATTATTTTCTGTTTCCAAAAACAATTTTCTATTTTTGAAACTAAAAAATTTGTTTGGCAATCCAAAATAGACAGAAAACAAAAACCGTTTTTAAAGAATAAATTATATATAGAAAAAGAATAAATTAATCAAGCAACTCATAAACAAACTTTAAGCTTATTTGACAAAAAATATAAACCAAACTTGAACATGTAATACTAGTGATAAACTCGAGTTCAGTTCATGTTCGAAGTTAAATTAATAAACAAACTTTTTTTTTGATAAGTAAAAATTAATAAACAAACTTAAACTTTTAATGCTTAACTCGATTAGACTCATTTATGCCCACTATGATCATAATCACACAATGTCTCGATAATGACTAAGAATATTTAATACCTATTCTTTCAACTCTAAAATGCTCTTTCTGTTTCTTAACTGTAAGTTGACGGTTGGAGTATGAATTTACCTTTTGACCTGAGTCTTACACAGTTGCGAGTATTTAGTTCCACTGTTCATTAAGTTTTTCAGCTGTTTAAAGTTTAAATTGTCTCTTATGAATCCCACTACTTAAAAGTTTTTCCCCCAAATCTTAAACTCACCTTGTTGGCTTTTTCATGCCACTTAAAAAATAAGTTTTTTCTTTTTTCTTTTTTTTTTTTTAAATTTTCAAGCCTAATTTGTTTCTAAACCACTTTCACTAAATAAGCAAATCAGTAAATTATTAATTTAATTTAATAAATTAAATTATCAATTCATAGATAAATTAATTATTAATCTTCTTTAACTTCCCTAAAATATTTATATAAAATAAAAATAAAAATGGTAGCAGCCACAGGAGTGAGTGTGTGGGTATGCCCTTAAATCATCCAAGGGACAATGCTCAGGTGACAAGTGAGTGCCGAATAAAGGACCAGATTTTTCATCAATAAATAAAGGACCTGATCTTTATTTTTATTTTATTAATATTTTGATAAAGATAGACTCTGAATCTCGTTACACCACAAAGAATTAAACTAAGCATAAGCATCAAAGCCACAACATAGTGAGTTCTAATTAGAACAACCAGTAAAATTTCTGATGATTTAATAAGAAATTTATAATTCAATTCTCACTTATACCAAAAACCGATTAGAGTTTTGATTTAATGATAAAAAACTATTATCAGAAACAGACACCATAAATTAAAACTCTCAACAACAACAACAACAACAACAACAACAACAAACAAAAAAAAAAAGCCACAAGCGTATAAACACATACTTATTATTTTCCCCCCTAATTTGCAACTCACATTATATACCTCACATGTGCAACCTGACCTCTGTGGATATACATCTTATTTTTTTCCCCCTTGTATTAATAATTGACGTCCATCTTTACTCTTTCGCAGTATCACAGTTAGAAAGGCCACATTCTAAAATGAGTTTTGCGCTCTCACTTCTTCTCTACCAAAATTTACGTAGGTGGTGTATTCTCTACAGACACTCATTTGTAGCTACATTCGGCCTGCCTTCTGAGTCTACAAATAAATAAAATAACGCAAACAGAATAATTATTGCCAAGCGTTGCATTACCTAGAAAAACATCAGTAATCACAGATAATAGCTCACTAAAACATCAAGTACCCTTTCATTACACCAAATACTATTATGAAAGTCCCATGATCAACTAAAACTCTAACCGCAAGATCCCCACAGCATAGTCAACTCCAGAAAAATCCCATACATGGAAAGGGTCTCTCAATAAACTTAACTTGTTATTGTCAGGAAAAAAATAATAAAAACCCCAAACCATTTATATAAATAAATAGAAGAATTCAACTCCACCAAGCAAACAGCTGCTGCACAATAAATGTTGTTCTTTTTCCCTTTTCTTTATAGTTTTGGAAGCTGGCTTACATTTCTCACAAGCTTCAATAAAAAACCCAAACCACAAGAAAACCTGAAATCAACAAAAGCAGGACATTATCAGTTTCTTCCAATGTCAATTGGAGAATTTAGAAGGTCAAGGATTATCCTTTGAAGTAGATTCTTACCGCAAGTTTAAAAAGGAACTGCCACCCGTCAAGCCACAATATTGTTTTTAAATTATTTAGTGCAGCATGAGCAGGTGTTTGTCATATATAACTGCATGAACAGAGACAGAGACAGAGAGAGAGGGAGGTTAAAACAGAGACAAATAATAAGTTAATAACTGCATGTGCAAACTAAAGAGTAGATACAAAGAAATGGTGGGATTCCGAGATATTATGGATCTACTAAGCACCAAAACTAAAACTTGACAAAAGCATACAGGTTCCAGAGATTGATTAATGCTTTAATCACATGATAATCAACCCTGTAATATAGGTCTTTCCCTAAGACTGAATCATATGGGGTGTCTGGCAAACCACAAAACCACACAAGCAAAGTACAAGAAAACTGGTTTTAGTTGTTTTTAGTTTGGTAACTTTTTTATTAAAAAACTGGTTCAAAATGGGACCAGATATGTTCCCATATAAAAAACCAATTTTAACTTTGGTTCTTTCAAATATATTCCATCCAAAATCATATTTTTAAAAAGACAAAGTTTAGCTACAAAATTTGTTGTAGCCTAAGGCTACAACTTCCCTTAAAAGCATTAATGTTACAACATATTTTAAAAATCTAACCTCGTATGTTCTTTACGCTCTTAATACAAATATCAAATTTTGTACCAGTCGGATATTATTTACTATATGATCTATTAATTTATATTTTATAAATAATTTAAAACTACAAAAACTTGCAATTTAAACAATTTATTAATGACATAGATATTAATCTTTAATTTTTTAGAAATTTTGCTAGCATGGATGATATAAAAAGAAAATGTAATCTAGGGGAGGATTTGTCAAAATTCATATCCCATAAAAAGGTACTGAGTAAGGTTGTAGCCTTAAGTTACAATTAATTTTGTAGCTAAACTTTGTCCTTTTTAAAATTTGATGTTTTCACATACAAATTCCTATCATAAACTAATTTTAGATTTGACATTTTCATATGCTGCATGTTAACTAAAACTGATTCTGACTAGATTCTAGACAAACTAGAAAAAATTAAACCAGTGAGTTCAATTTGTATAAGAACTAAACCAGTCCTGTAGTTTGAAGTACTCGCATAAATTACTAATAGGTCTTCCTATTGAGGGTCAGTATATTGCAAAGATAAATTTGAGATCTCACATTTTGTGTTAAATTGCAGAAAGACAGCGTAACAGATTGAAGGGGGGAAAAATATCAGAATACCAGGTCAAAAAACATTTAAAATTATTCTTATATCCCAGTGAACATAAAAGGTAAAATTTGAGAAATACAAAATACATGGAAAGAAATATATTAATCAGAGCAAGATTATTTATCTAAATCTCAGAAATACAAAATACATTGGAAAGAAATATATTAATCAGAGCAAGATTATTTATCTAAATCTCATGGAACATATTCATAAAAAATAAAAATTTTGAAACCCAAAATACATAAAAGACAAATATATTAATTGGAGCAAGATTAATTACCTAAAATATCATGAAACCTATTGCGGCCCAAAGTGCTCCAGAACAAAGGCTGGAGATCACAAAGGGCCTGGAGGAAGGCCTGCAGCACCAAGCAATCACAACTCAGAATTTTGTGACACCCAGACAACACAAAAGTTTAATTGGGCGGTATTAAACCTTTATCTGCTTATTAGAACAGGATCCATATCTAAGTACTTCACTTTCCAAAGTTCATCTCTGAATATCTGCATGGATAGAAAAAGGCAAATATAAACAATCACACAAGGCAGAAGTATATAGCACAAGGAATCAAGTCCTATCCACCACCACCCTATCCAGGGTGGGTAAGTCTGGACAACTTGGCAAGCCTCAAAAAATTTATTCCAAATTCAAAAAAAAGAATTTCAACTTGCCTGCGGGGCTTATTTTGTCGCTGCCCAAATTCATCGCTTACAAGTTCTGCAGGAAAATTGAAAACATGTTCCTTTTGAGTACAGAATTATAACAAATAATAAAGTGGTGTGTTAAAGAAAGTCACACAAAAGCACAAGACTACAAATTAAGAATCGTATCTTACCAGGCCTCTGTGAAGGCTTCCATTCATTATTGGGCTTGTTCAAATTATTTTCTTTGCTACAAAGGAACCAAAAAATATGAAGATTAGGACAATGCAATTTTGTTAGAATAACCGCATCAGTTAATAGTAGCATAATCAAACTATCAACTTTCACCATATGACTGTAGGAGGAGAATTTTGTGTTTACAATGACGTGTAATGATCACATGCCAAACAAATAGACAAGACAAAGTCATACTATTGAACATATCTCCACTAAACAATTTAAGTCATTATATAAGAGTGTCTTGAAGTTGAAGCAAGCATTTTAACAAAAGGACTGAAGTCAAAATAATGCTTCACTAGACACCAAAATAACCAGATTAAGCAAAATAAAGCAAGTAATCAGATCATTGTAAAATATCAAACTCATGGAAAACATTCTACCAACCTTGAGGCACCCACGGAAGATGTCTGCCCTGAAGGGCGAGCATGATAAGCACCGTCAACAATATATGGTGAACAGTATGTAGCCCCCAAAGCTCCTGCTGCACCTGCCAAAACTGGTAGCCTGAAGAACAAAATGATCATTACTAATCCCTTTCAAAATAAACAAAACAAAAGAGACAACTGGACTAATACAGTAGAAAGGAATTAATTTCTCATTCAAACTTTCATCCCCAAAGAAATTTTAATAGCAGGCAGTCAAGATCAGAAGAAAAACAAGACAAATAAAGATGAAAGGAAATTACACATTTACAACAAAAAGATTACTAACCATGTCATCTCAGAATTTCCCAAACCAAGTTGTGGTTGAGCAACATAACCAGGGAACGCCATGCCAACAGCAGGAACTCCAACACCACCAGGATGCTGGCCTCCAAATTGCATTACTGCAAGTACCACCAGATAAGAACAAGAATAGATAAATAACTAAAACTCACAAAAGTTTGATAGACGGGGGAAAACAAAAATTATACTGGTATTCCATGAAATTTGCAATAAAATAGAGCTAGATAAACAATTCAAGATACCAAAGCTGTTCCCAAAGACCTAATGGGGAAAAAAAAGCATAATACGTAGATAAAATTTATTTGGTTGCTAGTAGAAATTAAACAATTTATTTGTATATTTAATCAACTTAGTGAGAGAGAGAGAAGAGGGGGGGGGGGGGGAGAAAGAGAGAAGAAGATAAATAGCACTAGTTCATTACTAAGCTGCACAAAAAGTAAACTTCAAAGACTTGTAAGTGTCCTGTAAATAGCAATCCAAAACTGAGCATTCTGTGTATACAACGTTTCAGATATTTTCCCTTATTTGTAATTTTCTTCTTAATAATTGAAAGTAAGATCCAAGAAACCTCACCTGGCAAAAAGGCTGGAGTTCCAGGGAAGTTTTGATCTCCATGACCAACTGTCATGTTCCCAGTAGCTCCCATAACCTGAACCCCACCATACATAAAAGATCCCCTTCCAGCACCTTGTGTATTGGCTTTTCCCTTTCCAACCAATGCACTTTTAGATTTATTTGACTCTGAAGGAGATTCGGCTTCTCCAGATTCGTTAGAATTTATTGAAAGAGCTGTTTTTGGTGGGGAGGAAGATTGAGAACCACTACCAGGCCGCTGGCTTGACTGCTGTGCAGGAGGATGACCTCTACTTTGAGCAGGACCTTTCTGAACAGAATGGAGTTGTGTTGAAGAAAAAACTCTATTGACTTGATTATGAGGCGGGCCCGGTTGATAATTCATTTGTCCTGGGATAGATAAACCCCTTCCCTGAGCCCTGATTGGAGGAGATTGTGTAGTATTGACTAATGACGATCCAGAAAGTGGCATTTGCATATTAGACAAAGGCTTCCCAGCACCAGTGTTGATGGAATCATCAATGTAAAGCTTGTCCATGCCAACAGATTCAGCTATATTCTTCCCCCGCAGCAATGAATTGGTTTGTTGGACAGAAGAACTGTCATCCATCACAGCTGGGTGAAGACCTCTGTAGGAACTACCTGCTTGAACATCCCTTTTCTGCGTCAGTGCGATGTCTTTATTGGAAGAGCCTGAAGGGTAAAATGGAGGAGAAGCAGAGTTCAAGCTTGAGAACACTTGTCTCCTCTCAGGAACAGGATCAGATTCCACATTTGAGGTGGATGTGAAAGCTCTCCCAGAGTTAGCATGGGAAGTTCTCTCAAGAGGCTTCCCAGACCTGAAACATCAGCAAACAGTATATTTTAAGCCTAACCTGATGAATATAGGGGAATTTTTTTTTCTGAAAGCCATTAAGCTCAAAGTTTACACTCACTGTCTGTTTTCAGTTTGAGGTGCCTGACTTCTGTTTCTATAGGTAGGTTCATAGCGTCTAGGCCCTCTCCCCCTCACACCCTTAGGTGCTTGGCTCTGATTATTATTGTTAAATGCTTTAGACCTATTCCCTCTTGGATACCCTCGATCAGTACCTCGACTTTTACCACGGCCTCGATAATGAGCCTTGGAATTTCTCCGACCCTGAAATTATAATAATGTTTATGCATCAGAAAGGCAAATGAGAGAGAGAAAGAGACGGAACAGTTCCCATATAAAAATAAATAAATAAAAAGAAGGGAACAGTTAAAACAATAGTCATCACACAGATTGCACATATCTAAAACCACCACCTCGTCATAATGCCTTTCCTGCAAATTCATCTCCTCAAACTTGTCATGCCCCCATTTACGATCATCTTTGGACTCCCACAGCCTCCTTCCACCATGCGTCCGCCTAAACAAAGCAAAAATCAGGTTAAAAAAAGGATTATACAGTGTGCTCAATTTGCTTAGCTGTTTGAGAAAGGTGATTTTTTTAAAAACAGAAATTTTAAAGCGTGCATTTTTTGGTAAAGCAGTTTTTGAAGTTACAGTAAAGTTCTTTGCAAAAACTGTTAAAAAGTGTTGTTTTTGTCAGCCCGTCATGGTGAAGTCTAGTGGTTGCAGACATGGGATGAACTAAAGTCTCAAACATCCTCGGTTTGAACCCCACTAGGAGTTTATCTGGATTACCTGACACAGTTCTGGCAAGGGGGGTCATGTATCCGTGGTTTAATCCCCAGGGGTGGGTCCAAAGGGCCCAGCCTTGGTGAGGTTTTGCGTCATAAATTTTTTTTTTTTTTTTTTTCTATCAACAGATAGTTGGATAACATTGGTATTAAATGAAAAGGTGAAAAAAATAAAAAGAAGATGAATACTTGAGATTTGACAGCAGGTGTGATAGATGAGCAACTATGAGGGCAGCAGTGAAGTGAGAGAACAGATGAGATAAGTGTGAGTAAGGGGAGGGTGTTTGTCTGATATTTTGGTCACTAAGCCAAAAATTGAGGGTAATTTAGGTATTGAGAACCCAAAAGAGGCAAAAACTTGATTTGAGGTTTAAAATTGGCATTTTTGAAAAAGCTGCCTGGTATGTGCAGATTCTAAAAGCTGTTTTCAGCGTTTTTTAAAAACAAAACTCCATCAAAAATTTTATGCCAAACAGACACAGTCTCGTGTTTTTGACGAAAACAGGAGTTTGCCCCCAAGAAATAGCAGGGCCAAACAGACACTTCAATACAGAGAAATAATAGATAATAAACCATATGAAATGGAAAGCAACATATAACAAAGAAGAGATCCTTATGAGGAAGTGAAGTTGAAAATTGCATTGAAACTTTTAAATCCAAAATAACAAAAACAAATGTTACAGCAGTAAAATTTTGCAATAAGAAACAAAACATTAGTGCATGAGAACTGTAGAGTAGAGTCTCACTTTGATCTGTCAAACACCACTGGTTAAAAGGACGTTATAGTTTATACTAAAATACACTGTAAACACAAAGAAGCACCTCAAAAACCAAAGTCATGGCCAAAGGGACAAGGGAGCGCCTAGCTCACCCAGAATCTACAACTGAATTAAGTTCATGTCTTAAGTTCATGTCCTACAGTCAAGCTATAATTGCCATTGGTGTTGTTTAGCACTACTGAAAAGTGTGGCACCCAAAACCCTCAAACTACTACTCATTCATAAAATTAATCTATACATAATTCACCTCACAACAAATCTAGCAGCATTAAACTCCAAAAGATAATGCAAATTATAGCTACATTCTAAACAAATTCTACATATTATAAATATCGGGTACCTGGGTCGACCACCAGCATTGTCCCTAAATCGATCATCATGCATATAGAAAGCTCCGGCAGTGGGTACCGCAAAGGGCTCATTCTCCTTCTTCTCCTCTACCTCTTCCTCCTCATCTTCCTCCCCATCCTGACCCTCCGCTTGCCCCTCTGCCGATTCATCCACTGCCCGCCTTTCCTCACCGTGCACTTTGCTTTGATTCACCACAGCAACCGCCGAATTCTCAACCCCAACACGTGCATCTCCTTCACCACCACCGCTAACTCTTTCCTCATACACCCCCACTTCTTCTTCCTCAACAAGTCCTTCATCTTCCTCTTCCACTAATTCCTCTTCCTCTAATAACTCTTCTTCGTCCAATTCTTCTTCGTCGTCATCATACTCCGCAACCCCGCCCTGACCGTCCGATTCATCGGAATGAATCACAACCCTCGGATCCACCCTCGTCTTCTCTCTCCCCTCTTCTTCAGCTTCCTCATCATCACTCGCTTCTCTCCTCCGCATCGACAACGATCGCTTCACATCCTCTGGATCGCTCTCATACTCCAAGTCATCTTCACCCGCCGAAGCCATCAATTCACCCCTAAAAAAAAAATCAAAACCCTAAACCCCCAAACTATCTCGAGAACCAAACGCCAATCCAAAGACAACAATTCCACTCAATCAAGCCCCCAAAACCCAAACTCCCTCCGCCGCCAAACGCCAATTTTAAAAATCCACAACCAAAAACACAGAATAATAAATCAATCTCAGTCAATCCGAACCAGGAAAAAAAAGCCCTAAAAACGCAAACTTTCTCGGCAAACAAACACCAATTGAAGAAAACCTCGGGCAAATCGGAACCCTAGACACCCAAAATCGAGAATAATTAGGGTTTTATATATATAATTGGGACCTCAGGGGTAGCGTTTACGAAACCCTAGAATTTTGGGGGAGAGAGAGAGAGAGAGAGAGTTTGGGATTTTTGATTTGTGTCGTCAGCAATTGAATAAGAAAAGACTTGTACAAGGAAAGGTAGAGATTTTAGTAAGGAGGAATTATCTTATTTGATTGAGGGTATTTTGGGGAATTGAATTTTGGGAGTAGAGGGATCTGGGAGTTTGTGATTGGTCAGCTTAGCTATCTTGTTTTAGTTAGATTCTAACACGTCACTTGGAGAGAGTAAGAGAGAGAGAGAGAGAGAGAGAGGGGCTTAAAGAGTCATATGTGGGGGTCAGTGTAGTGTAGATGAATCTTTTAAAAGCCTGTACAATTGTCCAATCATTTTACGCCACGTTGGCTTCTAAAAAAGAGGAGTCCTAGAACCGAAGCAATTCACGCATGGCATCATCAGGATTTGTCCTCTGTTGTCCTCCCACCGTAGGAAGGAACAACCTCAAGGTGCGTCGGTATATATCGATCTCAAATTCTTAATTCCACATCCATATATTATTGGGCACAAAAGTAAACAACAATAATTCTAATAAGTTAAGCCCCCTGGGTGGTTTGCGTTGGCAAGAGTATCAAATTGGGTCACACTTGTTCAAGAGTTGCTTGGTTTGAGTCGTGCTTTGCAAAAATACTGCACCATAACGACATCATGTCTCAGGCCATGAGTTCTGTAGGTTCAAATGAACCGGATAAATAAACACATGCATTAAAACCCTTTTCTGTTCATCAAAAATAATAATAATAATTCTAACTAGTCGCTAATTCGTACGATGTACAGGAAAGCTATTGTGTATGTAGACGTTAACAATTATCTGTCTCTTCCCTTTTGATTGTATATTAAGATTCTAGCCTCGAAATTTTCTATTCTTGATATGAAACATAAAATTACATAATGAAAAATATAAATTAAACTTAAATTAAAATTAAAATTAAGATTTCAATCCTTAACACCCTCAATTATCCAATAAATATATGAAACATAAAATTTAAAGAACTACTTAATTAATATTTGAAATAAATTGAAAGGCAACTTTAAAGTATTATTTGTATTTTCTTCATTTGTTGCTTCACAGTAGCCACTAAATAACTCCTTTTATTTTCCTTGATTACAGATGTTGGTGTAAGTTGTACATTGCTTTCAACATCAACTTCTAGAAACTTTGTAGAACCATCTTGTTCACTTGATAAGTTGTTGTCACATTCATTTGAAATACCACTGATGTAAGCCTGTCAATAGAATAGGTTGAGAAGTCTATTACAACATATAGAAGTGAAATATCAAATTTGTAATTTTGCTATATTAAACAATTAAACCAAACATAAAACCAAGTTTAAGATAACAAAGAAACTTAAATATGAAATCACATTCTAATTTCTAATTCTTTCTAGAAACATATTACCAATAAATACGCAAAAAATAGTACAAAGTAAAGGAGAAGACTAGTAAATACCTAGCTTTTCTCATCTTGCTGTTGTATTAAGAGTCTTATACAGATAAGGATCCATAGTTCCAAATAACCCAGATAACAAAATGCCAAATATCTATCTACAAAACAATAAAATCCAATTTTCAGCCAACATTCAAGAAACATTAATAAAATAGAACAAATTAAATAAACCAACTGCAATCGAAAAAGAACTACAAATGTAGAGAAAAAAGTACAACAAAAGCATTCAGAACATAAAAATCATCCAAGTCACAGTTAGGAATGACTAAACACTTCCTATCAATCACATAGCAGGTAATACCTCCCTTCATACCAAATACAATTGAGGGTTGCTACTAAATTTGTGAGCTAAAGTAAAAACTTCAGTCCAACACATAGAGGAGAGTCCTAGTAATCTAATCATTACTTATTCTGAACATGAAGGAAAAAATGTCAAAGGAACTCAAATTAAGATCATCTAAGGTAGTACTGATGTTTTCCCTATATACACACAAACACATTCAATATGTTCTACATATTCGCTGAGAAATTTAAACAAACACATAGAGAACAAACACAAAGATAACCAAGACAAAACCCTCAAACCCACAATGCTCCTTTTATGGAACTTGACATACGAAACAGAAAATTGGTTATATCATAGGTGCTAAAAAGTACTTAATACAGAAAGTTGTTTAAAAACAATGCAAAAAGTTATTCGAAACAATGCAGACTTTATGAAATAGTGCAGTGCAATGCAGATTTTTATAAAACAGTGCAATGCAAATTTTGGTTGTAAAAAAAAAAATGTAGATTTTAGATGTAAAATAGTGTAGATTTTATGTAGAAAAATAGTGTAGGAAAATAACATTTTGAAGAAGAAATCTTTTTAACAAATTGGATCCATAGACCAAATTTTACACATAGAGAACAAACACAAAGATAACCAAGACAAAACCTTCAAACCCACATTACTCATTTTATAGCACTTGACATACGAAGCCTAATTTATTTAGATTCGAATGCATGTTAGAAACAAAAATCCCAAAGCCAAAACCTATTAGTAAAATCACATACCAACCAATACAAAGTACAAATTAAATCAAAGGAACAAATCACAGTGCTCCTTTTATAGAACTTGACATAAAAAATAAAAAATAAAAAATAAAATCCTAAAGCCAAAGCCTATTAGTAAAATCACATATCAAACAATACAAATTTTAAGCCGTGAATTGCGATTGCAACAAATAACCTCTAGAAAAACACTATTTATAATATAGGGTTCTATATTTGCCAACATACTTGAAAAATGTAGAGGTCCATGGGTAGGAAGTATCAAAATTTGGGGGAGAAATAGTTTGGGGGAGACATTAAAAGTCATAAACCAAAACAATGCAGAATTAAAACCTTTTATATAGACAACAATGCATCAACCACACACTAATAACACTAAAAGAAAATTACACAATCAACTTTTCATATATACATTACTAATTAAATTCACACACATGCTCAATGTATCAATATCATATTTCACTAAACAATCAATGAGTAAAATTAGAAACATAGAAATATGATACACACCAACATTGATGTAATACACTAGAAAAAATAGAACTAACATAGTGTTGGCAATGCAAGAATACAAAGAAGGTTCATTTCACTTATAAATGGCCTCGCTAAATGGTCAACAACAGAAGAGAGCTATGACGGAGAAAGCACAAGATTAAAGCTACTAAAAAAGAAAATGAGCATTTTGAACTTGCCAATTACCAGTATCGCCCAAAAACAATGTAGAGTATGAAAAATCAGCAGATCCAAACAGAATATATATTGGAAACTTAATTGGATTAGGAATCTCTCCACTTATGACTGTCAACCTCAGTGTCAAAACTTCTCTCTTCTTGTATCCATTTGGGTTGGAAGAAACACAATGAGAAAGAGACATAAAATCTTGCATACTTTCATGAGTTGGAGGACCCTAAAATCATCATTAACATAAATCACAAATTACAATGAGAAGGAAACATTGTTAAATCTACATTGAAAATTTAAACACTGCCAAAATTCAAACATTTTTTGAGGGTTGAGTTATTGTTTTTCATAATTATAGTTGTCGGATGCTTTGAATAGGCAATTTGACACATATTGATTTGAACTTAAAGCATCTCTTGAAATAGCCACCACTACAGAAGGACCTTATAAATTATGAAGAAACAAATACTTCTTTTTTTCAATCAATAATAGAGAATTAAAATGTGATTCAATCTCTTTCTTTAATTCTCAAACTACAAATACTAACCCTTTAAACAAATAAATGCATACCCAATAAAATCAATCTAAACCATCATATATGGTTGAGTACAAAATTAAGGAAGACAATAAGCAAGCAACTTTATATTTGAGAATTAAAAAAGAATCTACTAAATTGAATTGATTATAGATTATAACTAAGCTTTCTTAGTCCATTAGTTATTCACTAATAAACACAATCCAAATAAACTTGGACTATGTTAAGGTCAAAAGCTATCTTTATAAGCCATGCCTCCAAACCAGGCATTTTGTCGAACACTTTAAGGGTGATGGGGTTGGCCACTTTTCTCTTCTCATGCAATGAAGACCTATCAAAACTACATGTTTCCATTATTTATTAAACAATCTAAAATTAGAAAAAGAGAGATAGAGATAGACCTGGTGATGCCAACGGTGACAACCCAAAAGGCAACCAGACCTTTGCTAGGATTCACTTGGCGTTGGGACTGAGTAATTGGCATCATCATCATTACCTAAAACCGAAACTCAAAAAATAAGATTTAGAGAAAATCGTAGAGAAAGAATTTCTTGAGAAGCAAATCAATCAAATATGAAAGAGAATGACAAAGGGGGAATTATTTAACCTAATTGGCTCTGTGGCTAAATTCGTCCATGGAGAAAAGAGGCTGAGAGTAGAGACCAAGGAAACTCTTGCATAGGCCTAGCATGATGGCTACCTTAGGTATAGGGTTTGCGTTGGGGAGGAAGATTGGAGATACAGATTGATTATTAAATTTGGTTTCCAAGGGAGGCGAGAAGAGAAGGTTTTGGGGAAGTATCCTTTTTAGAGAAGAGAAAGGAGAAGAAGATGGTGTTTGGGATTGAAATTTAGAGTTGGGTTTTAAGGAGAAGGGTAGAGAAATAGAGAGAGAGGATTCAAAGTTGGGTTTGTGGGTATCGGGTTTGCTTTTCACGGTTTAATTAATGCTTTTTTTTTTAATTTTAATTAATGTTAACGTGGAAAATTGTGGGAGTTTCAGATGTTTCGGTTATATATATATAGATAAGTTTGTGATATTTACTTCCTATTTCAAAGAATCAAGAATTCTAAACCAAATTCATAAAAAAGAAAAAAGAAAAAAGAAAAAATAATTCTAAACCAAATGAAAGTTTAGAACATTTACATCAGTCTGTGTATAATACACTATGCATTTCGTATTTAGTTGTTCATTCTTTTTTTAAGTATCCCAAGGATGAAAAAATGAATAAATAATGGTTGTTGTGTGTAAAGAAAGAGAATTTTTTTAAAAAAAATCAAGAAAAAATAATATTTTAATAAAATGTGAAGTAAAATAAATAATCTAATGTGAGGTGTTTTGGAAAATAAGAATGTAAAATAGAAAAATAGATTCTTATACTAAAATAGACAAAAAAATTTACACGAGCTTGTTGAATAATCATATAATATTATATGAAAAGTGTTCCTAAATTAAAATTATTTTTGAGTGTGTGATATCTAAAGTCGAAGGCACTCTTTGAAAATAAGTACAAAGATGGTGATTTTTCCAAAAGCATATTTTATTTAATCCACGAAATCCTTTCCTTTTTTTTTTTTTTTCAAAACTTTATCTATCAATAATTCATCTATATTATATTCTATAATTTATCTATTTATATACATTTTATTTTTTCTTCTATGGGAAAGTTATAATATATATATATATATATATATATATATATAAAATAAAAGTCAACTTATTTGTTCTTATCAATTTCTTTAAATAAAATAACAATAACAATAAGTGTTTTAACAAAACATGCAACATGCATCTAAGTATCAAAACAACAATTTATTTTTTGCCTATCAATTTCTTTAAATAAGTAACAATAAGTGTTTGGACAAAATTTAGTTACAAAATTGGATATAGCTTTAGACTACAACCTTACTCAATATCTTTTTATTGGAGATGAATTTTGACAAATCCACTATTGGATTACATATTCTTCCTATATCTTCCATGCTTGTAAAATTTCAAAAAAATTAAAGATCAATAGCTATGTCATCAATAAATTGTTTAAATTACAATTTTTTATAGTATTATGCATAAAATATAAACTTATATTATATAGTAAATAATATCCGATTGATACGAAATTTGACATGTATATTAAAAGTGTATAGAACATGCAATTTAACGGTTATATTTTCAAATATGTAGTAATGTTTTTTTTTTTTTTATTGAGTAAGGTTTTAGCTAAACTTTGTCCGAAGTGTTTTATCAAAACATGCCACATGCATCTAAGTTTCAGAAATTTAAATCCTACTCTAACTAAAAATCTGTTATCAAAATTTCAAAACTTATATATATATATATATATATATATTCATCAATGGTCTTTTCATAGAATCTCTCTTGCACCACATTTTTTTTTAAATATTTTTTTCTAGTTGAGACTTATGGATATTATGGGGGGACTAGGACCCAAGTGTCTAACAGAGTTCACATGGTGGTGGCCTCGGGGAGCATGATCAAATTGTCCTCGGAGGGTATGCACGTAACTCCCCCCTAGACTACCCCAACAATAATTGATGAGGATGCCGAGGACATCTGCCTGACCTTGGATGATCAAGGGGCAAAGTCAAAGGGTGCATGGGGCAACCCGAGGGGGAACAAGGGTAACCTGGTATTGAACAAGGAAGAGAAGAAAAAGGAAGTACAAGATGGCTGTCCCCTCCACATTAAATGCATTGTAACCACTTAGCTAGCCGCATTAATGGGGAAATGACCTTGAATAGTGTTACCACATCTTACACTCAAGCGTAAAAACCTTCTTGCAAGGTCTTGATGGGATAAGTATCAAGATAGTTTGATCATAGCCTTCCAAATGTAAGATCCGGATGCATCTTGGCTAAGATATATAAAGCCAAGAAGCACAAGGATCAAAGGAGGGAGAAAAAAAAAATGGAAAATGATCATAAACTAGTAGAGGAGAGATAAATCATCTGTAACACTATGCTTGGACTAAACCTGAGGACCAACACTTAGTCTTTTTTCAACGATTTCCTACTTGAATATTAATCATTACGATAGTAGTTTTTTTAACTAGATTTACATTTTTATTGTATCGTGACGAGTACTAAAGGGTTGATCTTGCATCCCATCTCTAAAAAATGAATTGTGTGAGTAAATAGAAATTGAAGCCAGAATAGAATCAAATTCATGCTACTCTCTTTTTTCCCCGCATAGATATGTATTTGTATTGGAGAAGTGCTACATCCACAACATTTTTACAACAAATCATAGGTGATTAGTTGTTATTGATTCAAATTTGAATTTAGCACTGAGATTACTTTTAACCCAACAATAACAACTAATAACAACCTGCCACTTAGAATTTGTTATAAAAATGTTGTGGACATATCATTTCTCTTTGTATTGGAAGAATATACATGTTGTATAGATTCATAGGAGTTGATAAATTTTTTAATACTCTCTCTGTCACAATTTTTTTTCCTAATAAACAACTACTCTCATTAATTATTAAATTAATTTTTTTATTAATTGTTGGGTTATATTTCCTCAAATTAAGGGATAAACAATAGTTTAATTTATGTAAAACTTTATCATTTAAATTTTAACAAATTTAAATTCTATTCAAACTAAAAGTCTATTATAATTTTTTTAAACTTCCTTCCCTTAAAAAAATATAAATAAATTCTAAACTGAAATCCGGAATCCCACACAACACCCCACGTTTTTTTTCACCTCAAGTTGCATCTTATGTTTTATTAATTATTTTATTAATTTTTAGGATATATTTCCTCAAATCAAGGGATAAGGTTTAATTATAATTTAATTTAGCTAAAACTTTATTATCTAAGTTTTAGAAATTTAAATCCTATTCTAACTAAAGATATGTTATCAAAATTTTAAAAACTTATATATTTCACCAATGGTCTTTACATAAAATCCTTCCTGCACCTCATGGTTTTTTTTTCCCAAGTTGCAACTTACGCATATGTATTTGTATATGATAGTTTTGATTAAATAAATTCATTTACTTATTTTTATTTGTTTCTAAATTTTCATGTATGGATATTACGTTAGAGGAAGTCTACTATAAAGAAGTAAAACACGGGACACCCATTTAAGTTCTTGGTTTCTCTTAGGTAAATTTATTTTATTTTAATTTCTTAACTTTTGAACTATTTTGTGTGTTTTAGATTTTGGTTGTTCTATGTGTTTAGTTTGTAATTGTTTTGATTTTTTCAATTGACTATCACTACAAAAAATTTGGTTCAAAACATGTCTTTTATGTGCTGTAGTACAATCCGATTCCAAGTTACTTTTACTAATTGATTGTTAAGACTTTATCAATATTTATCTATTTTATATTTTAAAATTCTGTAGGTGCTTTGCGTTAATTTCTTAGAATGCGAAATTCCTCCCATGTAAGCCTATTCTTCAAAAGGCTAAGTTTCTTTGTTGCTAAGAAAGCTTTGGTTTTGGCTAGCTTCTCTTAGGCAGTAGAATAGTTTGGTCCCTTCTTGCTTAAAGGCATGTTTGTCCTCCTGGGGTAGCAAGTGTACCCCTCGAAGGCGTGTCTGTCCTCTTAAGGTAGCAAGTCTACTTCTTAAGTTTGTTGGTGTTTTTTTTTTTATTTTTTTATTTTTTTTTTATTTATTTATTTATTTATTTTTTATTTTTTTTTGGTGGGATTCAAGGAAACACTTATTACCTTTTTATTCATGGAGGGACTTACAAAAATCGTGGAGCAATCTCTCTCTCAATGAGAGGGAAGGCTCAAACTTCACATTAAAAAATAAGCTCAGATCCTCTGACCAGATTCTGGTGGCGAAGTTCTTAACAACAAGTGCACTGAATATCGAAGCCATCGCTAGAACCTTTAGACAACTATGGTGATCTACGAGAGGTTTTAAAATCCGAAACCTTGATGATCATATAGTTCTTTTTATTTTCAACAACCCCGGTGATATAGCTCAGATTCGCCAAAGTGAACCATGGTGATTTGATAAGCATGTGGTGGTGCTTAAAAAGTATGACTCAGATATTTCTCCAAAAGAGCTTCAGTTTTCGATGCCATTTTTTGGGTCCAATTAAGTGCATGACATCCCGGTTCGGTACATGACTAAAGAAGTTGCGGAGTGTATCTATGATACAGTTGGGACAGTATGTCGATCAATAGGAGGAGTGGATGAGGATGGTGGAGCTTTATGTGGGTGAAGGTCACACTAGATGTGTCATTGCCTTTGTGTAGGTCCCGTCTAGTGACTTTGGAGAATGGTGTGAAACACTAGATTAAGCTCAAATATGAAAGACTCCTAAACATTTGTTCCTGGTGTGGATGTTTGGATCATGATGATAAAAACTGCAGCTTATGGATAGCCAGTAAAGGTACTCTTACCACTGACCAGAAGTAGTATGACCATAATCTGTGAGCACCACCATACCGATCATACAATAAACATGTGGTTTTTGTTTCAAGTTACTATGAAGGTGCTAGTTTCCCATAGCACAGAAGTCCTAGCGATGCAAATGGGAGCCACCAACCCACAGCAGAGGAGAGACAAGATGGCCCCACATCCATTGTCGTGCCCGATATGGAAATAGATACACGTGAGGTGGTCTTTAATGAGGATGCTATTATTCCTCCTCGTTCTCCACGTACTGATAAGGAAGTTCCAGTAGTGCCAAGTTCAAATATCCCCTAGTCAACTATATTGGAGGAAACTCAAAATATTCTAGGTAAGGAAGGTGTTTCTCTACTTGGTAACTTAGTGGATGATATTCTTTTTGAGGAAAAATTACAAGAAATTGATTGTGATCTTTGGAAATTCAATGGCGAAATTCAAGTGAGTGAGGCCGTTAAGTTTGCCATGAATTCGATACCTGCTACAATCCAACCCACAACTCACGTTTCAAGTATAATTAGGAAAGATGAGTTAACTTAGCCGATGGAGAGTGGACGAGCTGGTTTATTAAAACAGGCCCATCTAGAGTTCCCATCTGGGCCATTGGTGGAGAAGGATAGGGCCCCTCTTGCTGATTTAACTAATGTGGAAGTGATGAGCCCAAAAGTTAAGCCCAAACAGGTTTTCAAGTGGTCTAGGATAGCACGGGTGGCCCAAGGTGAAATTGATACTTGTTTGTTTGAGTTATCGAGGGAGCATCCATCAATTGAGATCTTTGACCAAAAATCGCAAAAGAAGAGAGGAGTGGTAGCAAATGGAGCTCAATCTCAACCTGACTCATCGGTGGTGGTTGGCGTTCAGCCCCGCCGCCTATTATGAATTGCATAAGTTGGAACTGTCGTGGGCTTGGGAACCCACAGCGAGTTCGAGAGCTCTCAGATCTTGTGAGGGCTAAAGATCCCAATCTGGTGTTCCTCATGGAGACCAAAAAGAAAAAATCCTATGTGGAAAGTCTGATGTGCAAATTGAAGTTTGACAATATGTTTATTGTGCTGAGAAGAAATTTGGGTGGTGGCCTTACTTTGTTATGGAAGAATGATTTGAATCTCCATGTTCGGACCTACTCACCTCACCATATCGATGTAGTGGTAAACCTAGGAATTGATGACGCTTGGCACTTTACAGGGTTTTACAAAGCTCCTGAAGTGACCAGCCGGGAAGATTCTTGGTCTGTGCTTCGCCATCTTTGCACTTAGTATGACTTGCAGTGGGTTTGTATAGGCGACTTCAATGAAATACTTAGAGCCAATGAGAAATCTGGAGGAGCTATTCGGCCTGAGAGACAAATGTAAGAATTTCGCGACTGTTTGGATTTCTGTGGTTTAAAGGATTTGGGATATACAAGCTTGCCTTTCACATGGTGTAATAGAAGATTTAATGGTCCGTTGATGTGAGTGCGATTGGACAGAGCTCTGGCATGGGCGGATTGGATTTTGAAATTCCCCTTTGCCCATCTCTATCATTTACTTAGGTTGCCCTCAGACCATAAGCTGATATGGCTAGTGTTTGATGACATCCAATCTCGCTTTCATTGCCCTTAAAATTCCTTCCGCTTCGAAGCTATGTGGCTCAAGGATGAGCGGTTTGAAAGTGTGGTTCATTCGGCATGAAATATAAGCTCAGAAGGTGATCCTATGGGTAAAGTTCTAAGGAAGGTTAGCAATTGCCAAACTCAATTTCATTTGTGGGATAAGAACACTTTTGGCAATATTCGAATAGCACTGGCTCGTAAGAGGAAACAATTAATGCAGGTCAAAGGTGAGTCTATGGCTGGGAAGGACCATGATCGGGTGCAGGTGCTTATGGAAGAGATCAATAAGCTCATGGAATTGGAAGAATGTATGTGGAATCAGTGCTCCAAAATAGAGTGGTTGAGGCATGGAGATTAGAACACAAAGTACTTCCACTGTCGAGCTACAGAGCGAAATAAGAGGAATTTTATTTCGGGGTTAGAGGATGCCTAGGGAGAGTGGATAGAAGGTGAAGACCAAATTTGGGAATTGCTAGTGAGGTACTATTCATCCCTTTTCTCCACTTCCAAGCCTATTGATTTCCACTCTGTCTTAAATGGGGTTCAGCAAAGGGTAACAGAGGCTATAAATGAAGAATTACTAAAACCATTCGAGGCATTTGAGGTGCACTCTACACTCAAGTAGATGGGTTTAGGGATTGCCCCTGGACCAGATGGTCTTCTACCTCTGTTTTACAAGCAGTTTCGGGGCAAGATTGGCTAGAAAGTATTGGAAGCAGAGCTCAATGCTCTTAACTCAGGTACTATCCTTGACAATATAAACCACACTTTTTTAACTCTTATTCCCAAAGTGCAAAGTCCCAGAAAGGTCATTGATTTCAGACCAATCAGCTTGAGCAATGTGTTGTACAAATTGATAGTCAAGGTATTAGCAAATCGATTAAAACCCATACTTCCTGATTTGGTGTCGAAGGCCTAGAGTGCCTTTATGTCAGAGAGACTCATAACTTATAATGTACTTATTGCATCTGAGACTTTGCATTGTTTGAAGTCGAAGAGGTCAAGTAGGATGGGGTATATGGCGCTGAAACTTAATATGAGCACGGTGTATGATCATGTGGAATGGGATTATTTGGAGAGTATCATGGCAAAAATGGGATTTAGCAATAGATGAATTAGTCTTATCTCGTCTTGCATCCATATAGTGACATACTCAATCATGCTCAATGGTCAGCCTCATGGTCTCATTAAACCTTCATGTGGCTTGTGTCAAGGTGACCTTCTATCGCCCTATCTCTTACACGCTTTGTTTAAAAAGGCAGAAGATGATGGTGACTTTATAGGAGTCTCTTTATGTCCTGCTGGTCCATGAATTTCTCATTTGCATTTTGCATATGATAGCTTGATTTTCTGCAAGGCAACAGTTACGGAATGTGTGAAGATTCAAGCTATTTTGTTCAAATATGAACAGGCCTTAGGTCAGAGCATAAATAGAGGTAAAATGAGCCTATTTTTTAGTTCCAACACAGTGGTGCAAACCCAAGAAGCAATAAAAAAATTTGTAGGTGTTCTGGCAATCCAAAGGTATGAGCAATACTTGGGCCTTCCCTCTCTAGTTGGTAGAGCAAAGAAGAAGTCTTTTAGCATCATAAAAGAACGGATTTGAAAAAAACTCAAGGGTTGGAAGGAAAACCTCTTGTCTCAAGCAGGCCAAGAAGTACTTATTAAAGCAATGATACAAGCAATCTCTACATACACTATGGGTTTGTTTGGATAGAACTTATTTTACTGAAATTGAAAACTGAAAACACTGTAGCAAAATATTTTTTAAATGTGTGAATAGTGATGTGGGACCCATTTTTAATGAAAAAGTTGTTGAAAAGTATAATTTGTAGGACCCGTAAACAATGCATGGAGCACTATTCACAGTTGAATTGTCAACAATTGTGGGTTGAACCAATAAAAAAAAAAAGCAAAACGCGCTACAGTAAAACGTGGACTTGGAATAAGCTGAATCCAAACTGCACCTATGTCGTGTTTTAAACTTCCTAAAGGACTTATTAGGGAGATTGAATCCATCAGTAGGAAGTTTTGGTGGGGTTATAGGAGTGAGCAATGTAAGATCCATTGGGTGAGTTGGGATAAGCTGTGCAAACCAAAGAGTGAAGGAGATATGGGATTTTGAGAGTTGAGTAAGTTCAATGACTCTTTGTTGGCAAAACAAATCTCGCGACTGAAGAATAATGAGCATACTCTCTTTCACAAAGTCTTTAAAGCCAAGTTTTTCCCAAATTGCTCTATTATGGACTGTGATTCGGCAGGTAAGGGCTCCTACGTTTGGAAAAGTATGATTCAGGCTAGACATGTTATTGAGCTGGGGATAGTTTGGAGAGTAGGTAATGGCCAATCCATCTACATCAAAGAAGACAGATGGTTGCCTCAGTTGGCGGGTTCCAGAATTGTTTCTCCACCTGCAATTCTGCCACCAAATTCCAAAGTTTGTGACCTAGTTGATCACGAGTCCTTGTCTTGGAATAAGGATCTTATTGAGCAGGAGTTCTTGCCTCATAAAGCTAAATTTATCCAAGGTCTCCCACTGAGTGTCCAGGAAATACCAGATAAGGAAGTATGGCTTTCATCGCCTTACGGTGAATATACTACCAGGACTGCCTACAAACTAATGGAGAAGGCTCAGAGAAACAACCTACCTTCTCGCTCATCTAATGTTGCTAATAATAAACTGTGGAAAGGCCTATGGAGCTTACAGGTTCCATATAAGGTAAAGCATTTTCTCTAGAGAGCAGTAAACGAATCTCTGCCAACTCTCCATAATTTGCTAAGGAGAAATGTTGTTAAAAATTCTGTGCCCACACTGTAAACCTGCTAGTGAAGATGCTATTCATGTGCTATGGAGTTGCAAAAGGCTTGTTGTTGTTTGGGAATCCGATGATGAGTTGTATAAATGCTTTAGATTCAAATTTCTCTGCTTTACTGATCTAATGGAGTTGGTTCATGGCAGAAGTCAGCGGGTTGATGTTATTCTCTTTGCCATGGTAGTTTGGTACATCTAGAACCAGAGGAACGTTGAGAGGTCTGGGGAACCAGTCACAAAGGTGTCTATGTTTCGGTCCAAAGCTAAAACTAAGTTGCTGGAGTTCAAATCAGCACAAATCTCTCGGCCTAGGCATGCCACAAAACTTCATAGAGCAGTAAAATGGAAGCACCCTACGTCTCCCCATTACAAGATTAATTTTGACGGGGCAATCTTTAAAGAGCAGGGAGCTGCAGGACTGGGCGTGGTTATCCAAGACTCACAGGGACTAGTCATTGGTGCCTTATCAGAATGCATAGTGATGCCCATGTCTGCTGCAACAGTTGAGGCTTTGGTGAGTAGAAGAGCTCTGACTTTTGCAAAGGAGTTAAGTATTTTCGACTCTATAATTGAGGGTGATGCTGAAGTTATTGTAAACGCTCTTGTGACAAAAGATGGAAGCCATCCCGAGTATGGTCACGTGATCACTAACACCCTATCTTTAGCTGCAGATTTTCGTTTGTGTATGTTTACTCATGTCAAACGTTTAGGTAACTCAGTTGCCCACTTCCTGGCCAGATGTGCTAAGTTTGGCAGTGAGCTTCAAGTTTGGATCGAATCTATCCCTAATGATATAGCTCCTCTTGTAACATAAGACTATGTGTAATTTTTTTTTTTTTCTAGGTTTTACATGGAATAAAACTTGGCCAAGCGGTCTGGATTCTAAAAATAAAAATAAAAAGCCTATCTATTCTTAACTTCTTTTTCATTTTTAAAAAAAATATCAGAAATTTGGATTGTTTTTCATGTGTAATATTAATATATGTGTTCTTAAAGACTAAAACAAAATATAATTAGAGACATTACTCAAGTTGTATAATCTAGGGTGTTAACCATTTGAATAAAATCAACACTATAACAAATAATTTAAATATAAAAATAAGACTTAAAAATAAAAATTTATTTTAGGTGTTCAAAGACAATTGATTTTTTAATCTTAAGTTTGGAATTAATTATTTTAGGATAAATTTATTTATGTAAGTATTAGAAAAGATTTAACAGCTTGAGTCAAATCGACCTCTTCAATAATAAATAAGGACCTATAAAAAATATTAGAAATATTTTTATTGATAAATTTAATTAGAGATATTATATATAAGGAAAAATATACAAAATTATGCATTTTATATAATTATAATCATTCATTTAGTTAGAAACAAGTTCTAAAATTTTGCAATAATAACATTTAGTTATTATTTCTCAAAAAATATATATAAAGAAAATTCTTGATTAAAGCCATGCAATGTATGAGGTTTTCATTAGTATATATATAAAACTAAAAATATTTGACTTTTGATTAACTTCATATATCTTTGCCGCATAAGTTATGCCTTCCAATTTTATACCTCAACACAATTTTTGAGTTAATTTTTTATATTTACTATTGTGCTCGGTTTTACTCAAAATCATAAGTCAATAAATCAAAATTATATTAATAATATTATATGAAAACTGTTTCTAAATTAAAAATTATTTCTGAGTGTGTGATATCTAAAGTCAAGGCACTCTTTGAAAATAAGTACAAAGATAGTGATTTTTCCAAAAGCACATTTTATTTAATTCACGCAATCCTTATTATTATTTTTTTTTTTCAAAATGTTATCAGTCAATACTTCATCTATATTATATTCTATAATCCATCTATTTATATATAATTTATCTTTTTCTTATATGGATAATCTATATATAATTTATCCGTATCTATATCTATATATCTATTATCTCTAATTATATATATAAAACTAAAAATATTTGACTTTTCGTTAACTTCTTAAGACTTGGCCACATAAATTATGCCTTCCAATTTTATACCTCAACACAATTTTTGAGTTAACTTTTTATATTTACTAGCAGTCTAGCATGCACTGTTTTATTCAAAATCATAAGTCAATAAATCAAAATGATATTAATAATTTGTAAGCCACTTAGTACATTAATAGAGTTTTATCTAAAGTAAATTAAATATCTTCATAATGAATGAGTAAAACGGAAAAACTAAATTAATTTTAAGACGTGTAATACATAAAACATGGTGTGTAGTGTTTAAATTTTAATATATCAATATGTAAAATTTGATATATAATCAAAATAATTAAAATAAATATGAAATTTTATTTTGAATTACTTTAAATTTTTGGCAATAAAATTTAAGTTGAAGTATAATTTTAAATTTATTGAAACTAAAAAAAAAAAAAAAAAATAGAGTTTTACTTAGAATAAACTATCAATAGTTGTATTTAATCAAGGATATTTTGTGGGTTCCAGTTAACTCAACTGGTAAAATCTCTAATGGTTGAATAAGAGATCTAAAGTTCAATTCTCCGCCTATACCAAAAATTAATTGATATCTTAGTATGATGATTCTTTATTATTAGAAGTGGATATCATAAGTTGAAACCATCTCAAAAAAAAAAAAAAAAATAGAAAATTTATTTTAATAATTAATGAGAGTGTGTAAGAACTTGTTGCCAAAAGAAGTTTTGACACTCAGCCCAATTATGTTTTTAAAGACTCAACTTTTATTTTATATATATCTATATATATATATATATATATATATATATATATATAGTATATAACAATTTGGGATCTCATATTATAAGGTCATCACACCATAATTTTTTCCTCTCTTTGTCTCACTAACATACCCGAATACATATATATATATATATATATATATATATATATTTAAACCAATCAGAATGTTTTATTGATAGACCAACACAATATAATGTTTATAGACATTCATGTAGATAGTCTCCTCAATCGAAATTTGGTCATCAGTGTGCAGCCACATACATTTTGTGCTAAAGGCAATGCCGCTCGAATGCTGTCGTTACTAATGCATTAGATTTCCCATCTCCATAAGCCTATCTACCATCTAGCTCCTCTACGCATCAGTTCTGAGGTGCCCATATATTGATAGCTAGGTCTTCTTCTTTGCAACGTTGTGCTTGCCCTTCCAGAATGATGACCTCATCATGACCAACACTGCTATCTCCTTGGCAAATCGTATACCTTTTATCACTGTTATGGCTAGTAGTTCCTCTACATTTCTTCCCATAACCTCACATTTTCTTGAATAATAAGATTGCAGTTTATCATGTAAACTTATGCATGATTGTTCTTTTTAGACTCATATTATGCAATTTAATTTATTATACTAAGGCCGCGTTAATCTCGACTGAAAATATTTTATGGAAAAAATATTTTTATTTTCCATTTTTCAGGTGTTTACCCAACTGAAATTGGTGGTCAAGTTGAAAATAATTTCAATTTGACCAGAAAATAATGCCTCAAAGAGTGTAAATTGGTTTATGCGCCCATATGGCGTAAAACAATTTACACCTCAACATAACTCAAGCCAACCCACCATTCTCTTCCCTTCACAACCATCATTGTCCACTGTTTAGATCCAATCCATGTGTGAGAGGCCAAAAGTTGCCATCTTTAAACCTACTATTGTCCATTATCCTGCTGACTTTCTTTCTCACCGATCTTTTTCTTGGCCACTGTTGAACGTTAAACCCATTGGTCTCATCCCTTCGCCACCATTGAACCCCTGATCATCCACAATCAAACCTAGATGATCAAACTAGAATCCCAGTCTCTCTCTGATTTTCCACCTTGCCTATCTGTAATAAAACTAAAAAATGTTGGCTTCTCACATGGCTATTATGTTTTCCTTTCACCAATTTGCAACAAAAATTCACAGGTTTCTTTTTTATTCTTTTTGTTTCTTTCATTTATTTTCTTTGTCTGATCTCTCCCTTGCTTACAAACCAATCCCAACTCAGTGTCCATTTGCCACGAGTCTTTTTTTTATTATTTAATTTTTATCTTATTTTGTTTATGTACATTTTTTTTTAAAATTTTTCTTTTTCAAGTACAAGTATACTTTACCTCATTAGTAAAAAAACATAAGGAAAATGTTTGGCAACAGACTTGATTATAGCCTAAGACTACAACTCTATTCAATATCTTTCTATTTGATATAAATTTTGACAAATCCACTATTTGATTACATTTTTATTTTATATACTCTATGCTTGCAAAATTTCCAAAATATCAAAAATTAATAGCTATGTTATTAATCAAATATTTAATTTTTAAGTTTTTGAAGTCTAACTTACGCATAAAAAATAAGCTTATGGGTTAAATGGTAAATAACATCCAATTGGCATGAAACATAAAGAATATGTGTGTTAAAAACATAAGAATATGTAATTCGAATGTTAGATTTTCAAAATACTTAGTCATGTTAGTTTTTTTAGTAGGAATTGTAGTTTTAAGTTACAACAAAGTTTATAGCCAAATTTTATTTTAATTTAGTTTTTTTCCATCTCTCTGTAAACTTAAATGATAGTTTAGAAGAATTAGTTTTTTTTTTTTTTAAACAACTTATTTAGCTTTTTACTAAAAACAGTTGAAAATATACTAAAATATACTTGTATCTTGAAAAAATAAGGTAAAAAGTGAGGTTTTAAAAAATTATACATAAAAACTAAAAGCTAAAAAGTTAAAGCTGATGGTAAACATGCTCTTAATCTCTCATTATGTTTAGTAGTGTCTTTTAAATGAGATGACACATTCAATTCATAAAAAATCCTATCCATGAAATGGACTCTCTCCATTTTAAAGTGAAATGAAATGATCCGGATCATCCTTGGCGTAAAAGTCAAACTGGATGTACATCAACGAAGTTAATGAAATATAATCTCTCTTTTATATATAAAGCTATAGGTCACAAGCTAAATCTAAACGTGGAATACTCCTAGAGAATGCATTTCCTGGATAAAATTCTGCAACTCTGCTGTCGGGTTTCAATTCACATTTCTCTCTCTCTCGCTCTCTGCGAGTGACTCGCCATCATATACATACCATTGACTTTCGGTGATGCCATTATTAACACTTATTAATTTGCCTGGCCCAAGGCCCCAAAGGTTGTGTGAGCTTTGAGCAACGTTTGTAGCTCCAGTCTCGAGCACCTAAAAAAGATGTAGAAATGGAGTTTCATTTCACATAAAGAAAAGTATCATAAGTGAATTTGAAATCAATCACAAGGTAATGATTTTTTTAATTTATTTTTTATTTTTTTGAAAAGTTTTTTAATTTATTATTAGAAGAAGGTAATGATGTTTTAATTACGGAGCAAGTTGGTCCAATAATCAATTACCCCCCTTTCACATGCCACTTAATTACTGATAAAAAAAGACTGAAAAAGCAAAAGAAAAATCTCAAACTAATTATATATCATAAAATGTGCATGTATTATTTATTTATTTATCTTTTTGCCAAGTACAATGCAAGTGTTATAGACTTAAAGTACTGATTCACAAAAAAAGAAAAAAAAAAGAAAAGAAAAATAAAGTATTATAGTATTGGATAAACACAGATTTGTTATTATACAGGTGGGAGTGGGACACCAGTGTTTATTTCCATATCATGACCAACATGTTTCTTCCCCTTTTTCATCAACTTTTATATTTTATTTTTTAAGAACGCGGAGAACCTTTGAATTTGGTTAGGTATAGCGGTTAATCTCGTTTATCCATCAACATGTCAACACATCAAAAAAATGGAATCGACCTTATTTGAACAGGATCTATTATATAGGATCGTACCTCTCTATCCTTGCTCACTAAAAAAAAAAAAAAAAATCATTGTTGTTTGCTGCCTATATAGTATATATTATAAAAAAATCTTAGTAGTAATTATGCTTCTAATAATTTTATTTTTTTATTTCTTATTCAATCATAAAAAAATTCAACTTACTGGAACTCAAATATTATGTCATGATTTTTAATGTTCCTTTAAAAATGATATTATCACCAAAAGGGCAAAAATTAATAGCTATACAGTTGTATTGGGTGTTTTTTTTTTTTTTTTTTGAGTAAACAATAATACTTATTAGAGCACACAAAAAAATAGTAATATTAGTGTTTTAAACCAGGTGTTTTTGAAAATGTTTCAAACCCTAGGGGTGTTTTTGCCTTTTGCGCTATATTTATTTTTTCCTCTTTAAAATAAATCTCCACTCTTTTTCCATTACTTTTAATTTTTAAACCAGGTTTATGTTTCATAAATAAATAAAAAAACTTTAAACAGGTATACTATATTTTTTTTACATGTATTTCTTTTTACAAGTTGCTAAAAATAAGTTACCAATGGGCATAGCTTTAACATAAATTCAAAAATGAAATCACTATTGTTTTCACCATTAATCACAATTTACTACCTCAACAAGTTGCAAATCTATGTTTATATAAACCTATTGTTTAAATAAAATGGGAAAAAAAATCTATTTTCATATAATATTTTAAATTTTCAGGAATTTAATAATAAGTTTTAGAAAGTAGCACCATCCCGCTTTCCCCCTCCACCCCTAAAGTTAGATGCTGCTTGTTTTAGGGAAAAAACGATTTTTTTCCCCTGAATTTAGTTGCCGCTTATTTTAGGGGAAAAACGATTTTCTTATTTTTTGGTATTTGATACGATAGAAATTAAAACACAACAAAACTCATGGTCAATGAAAAATAAGTCCATTTGAGCAAAAACTGTTTTTCGAAGCCATGAAAAAATTGTTTTTTAGGCTGATTTTCTAGTTGTTTTACATTATATTAATGTTATGAATTAAAATTTTTGTTCAAATAGTTATTTGAACTTATACAAAGTGTTAATGGTTGCAAGCCAACTAAGGGAAAACATTTGTCATCTTATTTTTTGTGTCACAACCAAATATAGAAAAATGAGTTATTTTTCCAGAAATTATTTTTTATAAGCGAATCATTTTAAAGAAAATATTTCCGTGGGTTCCACCAATTAGCTCAACTGGTAAAATCTCTGATGGTTGTATTCTGGGGTTCAGTCTCCCTCAACACCAAAAACTGATTGGTGTCTTAATTTGATGATAAAAAGTTATTATCAAAAGCGGACGCCATAAGTTGAAACTTTCTCTCAAAAAAAAAAAAAAAAAATTTCCACCATTAGTATCGAAAATGTGTCACCTTGCTTAACATTCAGGTGATGTTACAATTATTCACAAATTAAAATTTATTCAAAAGAGAAGAGGCATATATTTTCTCCTAAAAGCTCTGAGTTTTGCTATCTCTAAAACTTACGAAAAATCATACACAAAGCACTTTAGTTTGGTACTAAGAGTAGGGTTTAAGTGACTACTCAATTAAGGTTTAAGTAGAAATAAGGAAAAAACTAATTTTCTCAATTTTGCTTGAGCGAGCCTTAAGCCAGACTCTTGGATTTTTATATTTTTTTTCTTGAGCTGGTTTCTTTTCTCATTTGAGTGTGTTTTACCATCCTGCTTGAGTGACTCTTCATCTCGCTCAAGCGAGCTTTCTTAGGATGCACTTCTTCCAACATGTTCGCCACATTTAATTTGTAAGGAATACAATTACATATAAATTTTGAATTTTTCCAAGCAAAGTCATGGAAGAAGTCAACACTAAAATTTAATTATAACATCATAAATAACTTAAAATCAAAATGGTGATAACTAATATTTGGGTAAGAGTGAGCTTGACATCTAGTTTTCAGTAACTTATTTGTTAAGTGAGACAAAAACAAGGAAAAAAAAAAAGGCAGTTTAGTTTTTAAACAATAGTTATATGAAAAAATAGTTTATTTGGTAAAAGATGACAAAAGGCTAAATGCAAAACTATTATTGCTAAATAATAATAATAATAAGAAGAAAGGAGGGATAGCACTGACAATAAGAAGCCATACGAGTAAATCTTGGGAATAACTAAAACTAAGAAAGAAGGGATAGCACTGACAATAAGAAGCCAAACGAGTAAGGTAGTCCCCAGCCATTGAGATGCCAATGTCCACTGATCGAAGAGAATAATGTCATCATATTAACAGATAAGAGGACTAATACTTTGAATGCAATAAAGGAGCTTGATTGAGATAGTTAAGTCCATTGTTGGGAGACTCGATGAGCTGGGGCGTAGCTAGGAATTTTAACATGGAGGGCCAATTTTCGACGACGATGATTATCATCGTTGTATGAACAGTCTATATATTTAGGTTGATATGGACTTTCTTTGAGATAAGCTCGACGGATTTCATCTTGTTTGTTGATAGGAAATTCACATATTTGTTTACGTAATTCTGGATCACGATCTATCTCTTCAGATTAAATTCTTGAACATTTGGAGGGGTGTTCATCAGGCATTGAAGTATCAACATTTATTTTTATGGCTACATTTGTTTCTATAGCCACAAGTGTCCTAAATTTTGAATTGCTAACATATTTTTTCTTTAAGAATGTATCAATTGTTTTTCGTTTGTTCATAATTCTTTTAACTTTAAGAATATGACTCAAAAATTAACCTGAAAAGAACTTAAAAAATAAAATCTTAATTAGAAATTTTTACTTAATTATATGGATGTTATTCATACTCAAGAAATAAAATAAAATTTCTACTATAATTTAAACAGTCAACCCATCATCATTCCTATTATTCAAATTTTCCTGTATTTTAATATATTTTTTTTTAAATTAAGAATAACCCCTCATACAAAAGCAAAAATTAAACACACAAGTACACAACATAAACCAAACAATTTAACAGCACCCCACATGATATCTAACTAATCAAAATAGGTAATAAATCAAAAAAAATTTACCTTAGAAACTTTATCTTCACAAAGTGCAAACTTTATCTTCCCTTCAAGACTCATCACAAATAACCTCCCCATGCCCATGCCTTCAACCATATATTTCTCTAAAAATCTATGAAAAATTAAAGAGCATGTGAATATTTAAGTGTAGATAGTTAAGGAAAAAAAAAAAAAAAAACACTAAAAAGAGATGAAGCGGAAACTGAAAACTCACCCTCTGGCTATGCCTCTGCTCTAAATGATTTATTTTAAGAAAGCAAGAAGAAAGAAAATAATGGTTAGTTTTTTTTTTTTTTTTTTTGGGATCATGAGGACTGAGTTTGAGAGGAGGGCTGAGCTAAGCAGTAAAAAGAGTCTAAAGAGATGAAGGTCTAGTGATTAAATAAGAGAAGAAAACTCACCAGGTAGTCACCAAGTTCCAAATCCTAAAATTTGACAATAAAATATACTAAGTGATTTGTTTTAGAAAGCAAGAAGAAAGAAAAAATTGGTCAAGAAATTTTTTTTTTCTTTGGACTGGAGGACTAATGCTGAGATTTGGGGGCTAGGAGGCGATATTGGTGGGAAGTGAAAGTGTATCATAGAAGACAAAAAAAAGAAAAAAAAATAAGAAGTAAAGGGAATAAGGGATTCCGTGGGTGGGTTTTTAAGATGGAGAAAGTGAAATTTTGTTATTATGTGTTTGGATTTTGAGTATTTAAATGTGAATGGGTCAGCTTTTTGTTTTATTTGGAGTATAAGAGGCCTAAAACTAAAGTTGAGAGAGAGAATGGAGGCCTAAAACTAAAGGCTTTTAGTTGGGAGAATAGTGGAGATATGGGGGGGCTGGATGTCTAACATTGGGGGGGCCCAATCAATTTTCTTACACACTAATGGATATATATATATATATATATATATATATTTTTTTTTTTGCAGGGGCCACGGCCCCCCCAAGGGACAACGTGGCTCCGCCCCTGTCGATGAGAACACTCATCCCTCTCTTCCTCTCCCAGGCTAGAGTGGGGGTGGAAGGAAGGCAACGGCCATTGCAACAATAGAGGTCGCTAAAGATATACTATGGATGAAGAGATTTCTCTTAGAACTAGGTGTAAGGCAAGATGAGTATGCGGTATTTTGTGATAGTTCAAGTGCTATGGACTTCAGCAAGAATACTACTTACCATTCCGGCACAAAGCACATAGATGTGAGTTCCCCTTTCATATATAAACAAAATCTTGCATAATACATGTTTTTTTTAACAATTATTATAAAAATTTCATATCTAGTCGAAAAGAAAGAAGGAAAAATGATAAGAATATTATATTAAAGATTGATGATTGTGACTGGATATAATCCACTGGTCTTGAAATTGATACATAAAATTTAAGATTTTTGGGGGATAGAGTTTACTAAATAGTTAATAAAATGAGTTATATATTCAAGAACTAAAATCTATTCCACAACTATTTTTACAATTATACTATGTAGAAATCTATGATCAACAACTTGTTAATTTTATATAGATTTACTATTTTTTCTTTGTCATTTAGACTTACTTAGGTGATATGTTTGTAAATATTTTTTTTGGTCACAATAGATGAATGGTGATCACTAAATACCATCAAAATCTAGAAGGGAAAACTTATCACAAAATTCAACTTGTTTATTTATTTCTTTTATGGGAAACAAAAATCAAACTTTTTTTTTTTGATAGAACAAAAATCAACTTTGATTTCACGTCAAGCACTACTGATTTTTTTTTTTTTAATATATATATATATATATATATATAGTTTAGTGGGCTAGAAAATGTTATCATTTATTTTAGATTTAAATTTTTAATAAAAATGGGCCCAATTAAAACGAGTAGAGGCCCAAACCGTTGAACAGTGATCCAACTCTCACATTTGATTTTCAAAAAATGTTACCGTTAGTTGAGCAACGGTATAAAAATCCAAGGCCACGCCCCTGCCTTGCTTTCCCCATATAGTTATAAATTGAAATCCCTCACATAAGCCAGACTCTGTTTTAAATCTTAGATTTGGAAATCAGAGAGAGAGAGAGAGAGAGAGAGAGAGAGAGAGAGAGAGATCAGTAATGGAGTGTTGTCTCCGTTTGCTTCTATTTCTCTCTTTCTCTCTCTTATTATTCTCTGTGCGTCTGTGACTCTATTCTTATGTATTCCTTTGTTAAAACTCAAAAGATCGAGATAAAGATGCTTCACTTTGTTTGTTTGATCCGTAGGGTGATGGGACAAAAGGGTTTTGCTTTTTGCCACGGTCATGGATTCTTGGACTGGTAATTTCCTCTCAATTCAGTGTTTCTTAATTTTTGTTAGTTCTACACATCTTATTAAGGTTAAGATCCTTACAATTATTAACATAAGTTGCGTCAGTGATTACTGAAAACAGTTTTGGTTTTAATTAAAATCTCATATCTTTCTTGTTAAACTTTAAATTTAAACATTTTTTCTTTGTTAAAATTTAAATTACATTTCTTGGCTTTGCCTGCTTATCAGCCCAGAACAATATGAAAAAGTTATTGGGTTTGTGGTTTATTAGTTGACTGAATTCACATTTCTATTATCTTTCGCATCTCTCACTCTGCATATTAGCTTGGTACATAAACTCGGCTATGATATTGTCTCCTGGTCCCCTCTTTCTTGGGTTAAAAAATGTCGTTTTTTAGTTATTGATCGACTTTGTGTGGTTGGAATTAGCTAATTTGTGATTAGAATACGATATGATTGGGAAATTTGGTCGAAATTAACAAAATTGGTTTTCTTTTTGACATGGGAAATTAGAGGTTTAATTTTGTTTTATTAACTAATGGGTTTTTTTTTTTTTTAATCTATATAAAGTAGTAAGTTTTGTAGTGAAAATGGATTTTTTTTAATCTATATATAATGTAGAAAGTTTTGTAGTGAAAATGGATTTTATTTTATTTTATAGTTAATTTGCTTGTCTGTATAGGAATTAATTGAGGTTTGATTGGGTCTTGTTCACTAGTTTGGATTCTTTTTTATTGTTTAATTAATTCAGTTGAGTACTTGATTTTGCAAAGAAAAGTAGGGATCGATAAGGATTCTAAGATATGAACTTCCTCAAGAAATCTAAGATTGATAGGGGGTTTGGTATTTGTTTGGGCTTTATGATCTCAGTAATTTTATCATTCGTTAAGATGTAGGTGAGGAACCTTTAATCCCCATTATTATGGATTTCACAATTGAACTGTTGTTTCAATTCTTTCACTGATAAAATTGGTATTTTTCACCACTAGGGCCTCTTTATATTGATGATTTAGAAAGCTCAACTTGACGATTTTTTTTTTCAAGTCTCTTATTATTCAACCTTGAATTGGCAGAGTCCATAATTTTATGTGATGATAGAGTTTTGTTAATACATTCAATTAGTATATCATGTTTTATAATTTTTCAGGATTTTTTTTTTTCATGTTATTCAATTTGACTTCAGATGTCTGTCCTGTTATAGTGTCTATAAAATGGTAAAGAAACTATGTTCTTTAGGACCTTAGTCAGGTTGGTGCAGCACTCAATCTTTTCCCTTTCTTTTTGGTGGCCCTGATATTAGGAGATCACCATAGTTGATGGTTGTTAAAGCTTTTCTCAATTGGCCAGGATTTCTGTAATTTTAATATCACTCACTTGAATTCTTCTTTGTGGATGGATTTTTTTGGTGATGGGCATTTTTGTTTGGTGTAGAATCTTAGGGTTTGCAGTAATCTTCCATTGGTTAAGGGTTTCTAGACCGTTTTATCACCTGATATTAGAGTCATTATTGACGTTGTGGGATTTGAGACAATCCTTAGTTAGTTAACTTGTATTAACTTCCAAAGTGAATTTTAGGCTAGGAACATCTGTTTTGCATCAAACATGTCTACATTAGGGGCATTGGCCCATTGGTTTTGGTATGCAAGCATGTCATCAATTTTCTGTGCAAGCACATCTAAACTAGTTCTCTGCTTATTCATTTGAATATGTGGGTAATATTTACGATTAAGTGTTGGGTTTTGTACACTTTCTCTAACTATGCAGGTAGCCTATAAACTGATGGTTATGCATGAAGAATGTTTGGAAGGGAAATTTCATTATATTGAAAGACTAAGGGAAGCCAATCAGCAGAAAGCTGCTGTTCATCATGTCAGACAGGTGATTATAAGTAGAACTCTTGGCTTGAATCATTTTATGCTCCTTAGACAAAATAATTCTTCTATTTTTCTCTTTAATTTCTAGTTGATTCATGCTATTAAACCTGTGAGATAGTAAATAATTTCTAAATGAACCTAAATGTATCAAAAACAGGTGCATCAGTTGATATGATGTAGGTAGTTTCTTGTATTAGTTATAACCAAATTATGACTCTGTCCTTTGCGTCAGAAGGTTTCACATTTCTATTTTAAATAATATATACATTCTGGTTTGGAGGGGGCTGATGCTTATTAGTTGTATATTTTAGAAAAATAGAACTACTATTGTTTAGCAGATGTGATTTTTTATTTGGTTATCCCGATGAAAGTGGGACTAATGATGGAAACTGGGAATTACGAAAATTTGTTAGCAGCATTTTAAGAAACCATCAATATGTCAATATATATATATATAATGCTTTAATAATATATAAGTCTTTTTTTTTTTAATGGTCTTTTGTGTTGTAAAAGAATTATAGATGATCACGATTATGCATCAATTATGCACATGAATTTTTTAATTTATTCATATTGATGATTAGGATGAAGAGTGAAAGATGATAATATTACAAGAATGAGCTCTGTTCTATATATACAAGCAGAGCATCAAAAGAAAATATCTAATTAGTTCCAATCTTTTCGGTAACAAACTCACACGTGCTTCAGTTAGTTAGACTTGTGTCAAGGTTGAAGATCAGTTGGTTGGTGCACGTGTGGAAGATGTAGTTGTTGGCTGCTTAGTGACATCGTTTTCCTTGCTTCTTAACACTCCCCCTCAAGATAGCAGTTGTTGTAAGAGCTTTGGAGACTTTAGCAACACTATCTTGATCTTTAGTGATATCATCATGATCTTTCTAATTACTCAACATTCTTAGCTTGTTGAGTAACCTTGTAAAATGCAATGCAAGTGTTATAGACTTAAAGTATTGATTCACAAAAAAAGAAAAGAAAAATAAAGTATTATAGTATTGGATAAACACACATTTGTTATTATACAGGTGGGAGTGGGACACCAGTGTTTATTTCCATATCATGACCAACATGTTTCTTCCCCTTTTTCATCAACTTTTATATTTTATTTTTTAAGAACGCGGAGAACCTTTGAATTTGGTTAGGTATAGCGGTTAATCTCGTTTATCCGTCAACATGTCAACACATTAAAAAAATGGAATCGACCTTATTTGAACAGGATCTATTCTATAGGATCGTACCTCTCCATCCTTGCTCACTAAAAAAAACAAAAATCATTGTTGTTTGCTGCCTATATAGTACATATTATAAAAAATCTTAGTAGTAATTATGCTTCCAATAATTTTATTTTTTTTATTTCTTATTCAATCATAAAAAAATTCAGCTAACTGGAACTCAAATGTTATGTCATGATTTTTAATGTTCCTTTACAAATGATATTATCACCAAAAGGGCAAAAATTAATAGCTATACAGTTGTATTTGGTGTTTTTTTTTTTTTTTTTTTTTTGAATAAACAGTAATACTTATTAGAACACAAAAAAATAGTAATATTAGTGTTTTAAACCAGGTGTTTTTGAAAATGTTTCAAACCCTAGGGGTGTTTTTGCCTTTTGCACTATCTTTATTTTTTCCTCTTTGAAATAAATCTCCACTCTTTTTCCATTACTTTTAATTTTTAAACCAGGTTTATGTTTCATAAATAAATAAAAAAACTTTAAACAGGTATACTATATTTTTTTTACATGTATTTCTTTTTACAAGTTGCTAAAAATAAGTTACCAATGGGCATAGCTTTAACATAAATTCAAAAATGAAATCACTATTGTTTTCACCATTAATCACAATTTACTACCTCAACAAGTTGCAAATCTATGTTTATATAAACCTATTGTTTAAATAAAATGGGAAAAAAAATCTATTTTCATATAATATTTTAAATTTTCAGGAATTTAATAATAAGTTTTAGAAAGTAACACCATCCCGCTTTCCCCCTCCACCCCTAAAGTTAGATGCTGCTTGTTTTAGGGAAAAAACGATTTTTTTTCCCCTGAATTTAGTTGCCGCTTATTTTAGGGGAAAAACGATTTTCTTATTTTTTGGTATTTGATACGATAGAAATTAAAACACAACAAAACTCATGGTCAATGAAAAATAAGTCCATTTGAGCAAAAACTGTTTTTCGAAGCCATGAAAAAATTGTTTTTTAGGCTGATTTTCTAGTTGTTTTACATTATATTAATGTTATGAATTAAAATTTTTGTTCAAATAGTTATTTGAACTTATACAAAGTGTTAATGGTTGCAAGCCAACTAAGGGAAAACATTTGTCATCTTATTTTTTGTGTCACAACCAAATATAGAAAAATGAGTTATTTTTCCAGAAATTATTTTTTATAAGCGAATCATTTTAAAGAAAATATTTCCGTGGGTTCCACCAATTAGCTCAACTGGTAAAATCTCTGATGGTTGTATTCTGGGGTTCAGTCTCCCTCAACACCAAAAACTGATTGGTGTCTTAATTTGATGATAAAAAGTTATTATCAAAAGCGGACGCCATAAGTTGAAACTTTCTCTCAAAAAAAAAAAAAAAAAATTTCCACCATTAGTATCGAAAATGTGTCACCTTGCTTAACATTCAGGTGATGTTACAATTATTCACAAATTAAAATTTATTCAAAAGAGAAGAGGCATATATTTTCTCCTAAAAGCTCTGAGTTTTGCTATCTCTAAAACTTACGAAAAATCATACACAAAGCACTTTAGTTTGGTACTAAGAGTAGGGTTTAAGTTACTACTCAATTAAGGTTTAAGTAGAAATAAGGAAAAAACTAATTTTCTCAATTTTGCTTGAGCGAGCCTTAAGCTAGACTCTTGGATTTTTATATTTTTTTTCTTGAGCTGGTTTCTTTTCTCATTTGAGTGTGTTTTACCATCCTGCTTGAGTGACTCTTCATCTCGCTCAAGCGAGCTTTCTTAGGATGCACTTCTTCCAACATGTTCGCCACATTTAATTTGTAAGGAATACAATTACATCATAAATTTTGAATTTTTCCAAGCAAAGTCATGGAAGAAGTCAACACTAAAATTTAATTATAACATCATAAATAACTTAAAATCAAAATGGTGATAACTAATATTTGGGTAAGAGTGAGCTTGACATCTAGTTTTCAGTAACTTATTTGTTAAGTGAGACAAAAAAAAAAAGAAAAAAAAAAAGCAGTTTAGTTTTTAAACAATAGTTATGTGAAAAAATAGTTTATTTGGTAACAGATGACAAAAGGCTAAATGCAAAACTATTATTGCTAAATAATAATAATAATAAGAAGAAAGGAGGGATAGCACTGATAATAAGAAGCCATACGAGTAAATCTTGGGAATAACTAAAACTAAGAAAGAAGGGATAGCACTGACAATAAGAAGCCAGACGAGTAAGGTAGTCCCCAGCCATTGAGATGTCGATGTCCCCTGATCGAAGAGAATAATGTCATCATATTAACAGATAAGAGGACTAATACTTTGAATGCAATAAAGGAGCTTGATTGAGATAGTTAAGTCCATTGTTGGGAGACTCGATGAGCAGGGGCGTAGCCAGGATTTTTAACATGGGGGGGCCAATTTTCGACAACAATGATTATCATCGTTGTATGGACAGTCTATATATTTAGGTTGATATGGACTTTCTTTGAGATAAGCTCGTCGGATTTCATCTTGTTTGTTGATAGGAAATTCACATATTTGTTTACGTGATCCTGGATCACGATTTATCTCTTCAGATTGAATTCTTGAACATTTGAAGGGGTGTTCATCAGGCATTGAAGTATCAACATTTATTTTTACTGCCACATTTGTTTCTATTGCCACAAGTGTCCTAGATTTTGAATTGCTAAAATCTTTTTTCTTTAAGAATGCATCAATTATTATTCGTTTGTTCATAATTTTTTTAGCTTTAAGAATATGACTCAAAAATTAACTTGAAAAGAACTTAAAAAATAAAATCTTAATTAGAAATTTTTACTTAATTATATGGATGTTATTCATACTCAAGAAAAAAAATAAAATTTCCCATCATCATTCCTATTATTCAAATTTTCCTGTATTTTAATATATTTTTTTAATTAAGAATAACCCCTCAAACAAAAGCAAAAATTAAACACACAAGTACACAACATAAACCAAACAATTTAACAGCACCCCACATGATATCTAACTAATCAAAATAGGTAATAAATCAAAAAAATTTTACCTTAGAAACTTTATCTTCACAAAGTGCAAACTTTATTTTCCCTTCAAGACTCATCACAAATAACCTCCTCATGCCCATGCCTTCAACCATATATTTCTCTAAAAATCTATGAAAAATTAAAGAGCATGTGAATATTTAAGTGTAGATAGTTAAGAAAAAAAAAATACTAAAAAGAGATGAAGCAGAAATTGAAAACTCATCCTCTGGCTACGCCTCTGCTCTGAATGATTTATTTTAAGAAAGCAAGAAGAAAGAAAATAATGGTCAGTTTTTTTTTTTTTTTTTTTTTTTTTTTTTGGGATTGTGGGGACTGAGTTTGAGAGGAGGGCTGAGCTAAGCAGTTAAAAGAGTCTAAAGAGATGAAGGTCTAGTGATTAAATAAGAGAAGAAAACTCACCAGGTAGTCACCAAGTTCCAAATCCTAAAATTTGACAATAAAATATGCTGAGTGATTTGTTTTAGAAAGCAAGAAGAAAGAAAAAATTGGTCAAGAATTTTTTTTTTTCTTCGGACTGGAGGACTAATGCTGAGATTTGGGGGCTAGGAGGCGGTACTGGTGGGAAGTGAAAGTGTATCATAGAAGACAAAAAAAAGAAAAAAAGAAAAAAAGAAAAAGAAGTAAAGGGAATAAGGGATTCCGTGGGTGGGTTTTTGAGATGGAGAAAGTGAAATTTTGTTATTATGTGTTTGGATTTTGAGTATTTAAATGTAAGTGGGTCAGCTTTTTGTTTTATTTGGAGTATAAGAGGCCTAAAACTAAAGTTGAGAGAATAGAGGCCTAAAACTAAAGCTGGGAGAATACAAGCCTAAAACTAAAGGCTTTTAGTTGGGAGAATAGTGGAGATATGGGGGGCTGGATGTCTAACATTGGGGGGCCCAATCAATTTTCTTACACACTAATGGATATATATATATATATATATATATATATTTTTTTTTTTTTTGCAGGGGCCACGGGCCCCCCAAGGGACAACGTGGCTCCGCCCCTGTCGATGAGAACACTCATCCCTCTCTTCCTCTCCCAGGCTAGAGTGGGGGTGGAAGGAAGGCAGCGGCCATTGCAACAACAGAGGTTGCTAAGGATATACTATGGATGAAGAGATTTCTCTTAAAACTAGGTGTAAGGCAAGATGAGTATATGGTATTTTGTGATAGTTCAAGTGCTATGGACTTGAGCAAGAATACTACTTACCAATTCGGCACAAAGCACATAGATGTGAGTTCCCGTTTCATATATAAACAAAATCTTGCATAATACATGTTTTTTTTAACAATTATTATAAAAATTTCATATCTAGTCGAAAAGAAAGAATGAAAAATGATAAGAATATTATATTAAAGATTGATGATTGTGACTGGATATAATCCACTGGTCTTGAAATTGATACATAAAATTTAAGATTTTTGGGGGATAGAGTTTACTAAATAGTTAATAAAATGAGTTATATATTCAAGAACTAAAATCTATTCCACAACTATTTTTACAATTATACCATGTAGAAATCTATGATCGACAACTTGTTAATTTTATATAGATCTACTATTTTTTCTTTGTCATTTAGACTTACTTAGGTGATATGTTTGTAAATTTTTTTTTTTTTGGTCACAATAGATAAATGGTGATCACTAAATACCATCAAAATCTAGAAGGGAAAACTTATCACAAAATTCAACTTTTTTATTTATTTCTTTTATGGGAAACAAAAATCAACTTTTTTTTTTTTTGATAGAACAAAAATCAACTTTGATTTCACGTTAAGCACTACTGATTTTTTTTTTTAAAAAAAAAAAATATATATATATATATATAGTTTAGTGGGCTAGAAAATGTTATCATTTATTTTAGATTTAAATTTTTAATAATAATGGGCCCAATTAAAACGAGTAGAGGCCCAAACCGTTGAACAGTGATCCAACTCTCACATTTGAATTTCAAAAAATGTTACCGTTAGTTGAGCAACAGTAAAAAATCCAAGGCCACGCCCCTGCCTTGCTTTCCCCATATAGTTATAAATTGAAATCCCTCACATAAGCCAGACTCTGTTTTAAATCTCAGATTTGGAAATCACAGAGAGAGAGAGAGAGAGAGAGAGAGAGAGAGAGAGAGAGAGAGAGAGAGAGAGAGAGAGAGATCAGCAATGGAGTGTTGTCTCCGTTTGCTTCTATTTCTCTCTTTCTCTCTCTTATTATTCTCTGTGCGTCTGTGACTCTATTCTTATGTATTCCTTTGTTAAAACTCAAAAGATCGAGATAAAGATGCTTCACTTTGTTTGTTTGATCCGTAGGGTGATGGGGCAAAAGGGTTTTGCTTTTTGCCACGGTCATGGATTCTTGAACTGGTAATTTCCTCTCAATTCAGTGTTTCTTAATTTTTGTTAGTTCTACACATCTTATGAAGGTTAAGATCCTTACAATTATTAACGTAAGTTGCGTCAGTGATTACTGAAAACAGTTTTGGTTTTAATTAAAATCCCATATCTTTCTTGTTAAACTTTAAATTTAAACATTTTTTCTTTGTTAAAATTTAAATTACATTTCTATATAAAGTAGTAAGTTTTGTAGTGAAAATGGATTTTTTTAATCTATATATAATGTAGAAAGTTTTATAGTGAAAATGGATTTTTTTAATCTATATATAATGTAGAAAGTTTTGTAGTGAAAATGGATTTTATTTTATTTTATAGTCTGTATAGGAATTAATTGAGGTTTGATTGGGTCTTGTTCACTAGTTTGGATTCTTTTTTATTGTTTAATTAATTCAGTTGAGTACTTGATTTTGCAAAGAAAAGTAGGGATCGATAAGGATTCTATGATATGAACTTCCTCAAGAAATCTAAGATTGATAGGGGGTTTGGGGTATTTGTTTGGGCTTTATGATCTCAGTAATTTTATCATTCGTTAAGATGTAGGTGAGGAACCTTTAATCCCCATTGTTATGGATTTCACAATTGAACGGTTGTTTCAATTCTTTCACTGATAAAATTGGTATTTTTCACCACTAGGGCCTCTTTATATTGATGATTTAGAAAGCTCAAATTGACGATTTTTTTTTTCAAGTCTCTTATTATTCAACCTTGAATTGGCAGAGTCCAATAATTGTATGTGATGATAGAGTTTTGTTAATACATTCAATTAGTATATCATGTTTTATAATTTTTCAGGATTTTTTTTCTTCATGTTATTCAATTTGACTTCAGATGTCTGTCCTGTTAAAGTGTCTATAAAATGGTAAAGAAACTATGTTTTTTAGGACCTTAGTCAGGTTGGTGCAGCACTCAATCTTTCCCCTTTCTTTTTGGTGGCCCTGATATTAGGAGATCACCATAGTTGATGGTTGTTAAGCTTTTCTCAATTGGCCAGGATTTCTGTAATTTTAATGTCACTCACTTGAATTCTTATTTGTGGATGGATTTTTTTGGTGATGGGCATTTTTGTTTGGTGTAGAATCTTAGGGTTTGCGGTAATCTTCCATTGGTTAAGGGTTTCTAGACCATTTTATCACCTGATATTAGAGTCATTATTGACGTTGTGGGATTTGAGACAATCCTTAGTTAGTTAACTTGTATTAACTTCCAAAGTGAATTTTAGGCTAGGAACATCTGTTTTGCATCAAACATGTCTACATTAGGGGCACTGGCCCATTGGTTTTGGTATGCAAGCATGTCATCAATTTTCGGTGCAAGCACATCTAAACTAGTTCTCTGCTTATTCATTTGAATATGTGGGTAATATTTACGATTAAGTGTTGGGTTTTGTACACTTTCTCTAACTATGCAGGTAGCCTATAAACTGATGGTTATGCATAAAGAATGTTTGGAAGGGAAATTTCATTCTATTGAAAGACGAAGGGAAGCCAATCAGCAGAAAGCTGCTGTTCATCATGTCAGACAGGTGATTATAAGTAGAACTCTTGGCTTGAATCATTTTATGCTCCTTAGGCAAAATAATTTTTCTTATAAGGTGTCATTCTTCTATTTTTCTCTTTAATTTCTAGTTGATTCATGCTATTAAACCTGTGAGATAGTAAATAATTTCTAAATGAACCTAAATGTATCAAAAACAGGTGCATCAGTTGATATGATGTAGGTAGTTTCTTGTATTAGTTATAACCAAATTATGACTCTGTCCTTTGCGTCAGAAGGTTTCACATTTCTATTTTAAATATATATATACATTCTGGTTTGGAGGGGGCTGATGCTTATTAGTTGTATATTTCAGAAAAATAGAACTACTATTGTTTAGCAGATGTGATTTTTTATTTGGTTATCCCGATGAAAGTGGGACTAATGATGGAAACTGGGAATTACGAAAATTTGTTAGCAGCATTTTAAGAAACCATCAATATGTCAATATATATAATGCTTTAATAATATATTTGTCTTTTTTTTTTTTTTTAATGGTCTTTTGTGTTGTAAAAGAATTATAGATGATCACGATTATGCATCAATTATGAACATGAATTTTTTAATTTGTTCATATTGATGATTAGGATGAAGAGTGAAAGATGATAATATTACAAGAATGAGCTCTGTTCTATATATACAAGCAGAGCATCAAAAGAAAATATCTAAGCTAACAAGAAAATATCTAATTAGTTCCAATCTTTTCGGTAACAAACTCACACGTGCTTTAGTTTAGTTAGACTTGTTGGGAAAAATTCTATATTACTGTGAATAAATTTTAGCAAGCACAGTGGAAGCACAACCACACAAGAATACAAAGATTTACGTGGAAACCCTTTCTCCTTGAAGGGAAAAACCACTAAACAAACTCCGAATAATTTTACTATATAAAATAGAGATTACAACACTTAGAGATACAATTTGAGTAAAAAAAAAAAAACTCTCTTTTTCTTTTCACTCATTGCTCTCTTCCTCACTGTGTATTTTCTCTTACTCTCTCTATTTTTCTCTTCTCTCTTGCTTGCTCTCACTCACACAGCTCTTCAAGACTGCACCTAGTCCTCACCACATTCTTGGAACTTCACTTCTTTTTCCCTCTGCACAAATGGCCGAATGGCTTCTCCACTTATTTCATCATCTTTTCTTTCTTTTCTTCCTTTCACACTCTTCACATCAAGTCACAATAAATGCAAGCCATTTACTTTGACTTTGCTTCAACCAAAATCTCCTTTTTCAGCTTTCATTGGCCGAATGACCATGCCTTTTACTTCTTTCTTTTCTTTCTTCCTTCAACGTGTTGGACACGCCTAAGCCAACCAACCTAATTACTAATGCTGACTTTTGTACATGATGAAGAAAAGATAAGAAACATTAAAGACAAGCTCATTAAATGAGCATGTCTATTACAAGTGGGTTGAACTCATGGTGCAATGCACCCAACAATCTCCCCCTTCAACCCACTAAGGGAGGAGATTCAAATCAATTCTTCAATTAGAATTTATTCCGGTCAAGCCAGCACCAAGCTCAACCTTTTTCATTATCTTCACCAACAATGAAAAAATATCATCAAAATTAATACCTTTCATTTTCAAATAATTTATTTCATCTTGGATATCCTTAATCCAATTTCTTGGCTCAAGACCTTCACGAGCTTTCACTTCATCATTCTTCCTTGCATCATGATATTTTTCATCAAATATCACTTTCTCATTTAAATCACTTTCAGGTAGAGAGAATTTTACTCTCTTGGCTGTAACACCATTACTATCAACTCTCAAATGTTGAGTTTTCTCAAAAACTTTGGCTGCATTGGACTTTTTCTTACAAGCCCTCACATGAGTCCTGTACATACCGCAACAAGCACATCCTCTTGCAATAACCAATAATCCTTTAGAAAGTTTCCATCTTCCATTGCCAAGATGGTTACTATAACCCACTTGATCCAAAGCCAAAGTAGACAACACATTCATCCTTAAATCTGGAACATGCCGCACATCCTTCAATATCAACGTGCAACCAACATTTGTCTTGATGCACACATCAACAATTTCCACAATTTTTGAATAACTGAAGTTACCCATCTTCACAACACCAAAGTCGCCTGCTTTGTATGTGGCGAACAATCTTTTTGTGGGGATAACATGGTGGGAAGCTGCTGAATCAACAACCCACTCAACATCATTCTTAGCAACATGCTTACATTTTTGCTCTTCAAGAGAGAGCATCAAAACATCCTCATGAAAAACAACTGCTGCAGTATTCTTCTCATCATCATTCTTTTCCTTCCCGAAAGAGGAAGATGTAATTTCTTCCCATACAAATAATCTTCGATCTGCATCTTCCAATAGCCAAAGTCTGTGCCGTCAAATTTCTCGATTCCTGACGTCTTTCCTTCTTCTCCAGCCATTGCTCCCAATCGAACCTACACTCTGATACCACTTGTTGGGAAAAATTCTATATTACTGTGAATAAACTTTAGCAAGCACAGCGGAAGCACAACCACACAAGAACACAAAGATTTACATGGAAACCCTTTCTCCTTGAAGGGAAAAACCACGGGACAAACTCTGAATAATTTCACTATATAAAATTGAGATTACAACACTTAGAGATACAACTTGAGTAAAAAAAAAAAACTCTCTTTTTCTTTTCACTCACTGCTCTCTTCCTCACTGTGTATTTTCTCTTACTCTCTCTATTTTTCTCTTCTTTCTTGCTTGCTCTCACTCACACAGCTCTTCAAGACTGCACCTAGTCCTCACCACATTCTTGGGACTTCACTTCTTTTTCCCTCTGCACAAATGGCTGAATGGCTTCTCCATTTATTTCATCATCTTTTCTTTCTTTTCTTCCTTTCACACTCTTCACATCAAGTCACAATAAATGCAAGCCACTTACTTTGACTTTGCTTTAACCAAAATCTCCTTTTTCAGCTTTCCTTGGCCAAATGACCATGCCTTTTACTTCTTTCTTTTCTTTCTTCCTTCAGCGTGTTGGACACGCCTAAGCCAACCAACCCAATTACTAATGCTGACTTTTGTACATGATGAAGAAAAGATAAGAAACATTAAAGACAAGCTCATTAAATGAGCATATCTATTACAAGTGGGCTGAACTCATGGTGCAATGCACCCAACAAGACTTGTGTCAGGGTTGAAGATCAGTTGGTTGCTGCACGTGTGGAAGATGTAGTTGTTGGCTGCTTAGTTAAATGACATCGTTTTCCTTGCTTCTTAACACTCCCCTCTTAAAACTCCCCCTCAAGATAGTAGTTGTTGTAAGAGCTTTGGAGACTTTAGCAACACTATCTTGATCTTTAGTGATATCATCATGATCTTTCCTTCTTGAATTTTCTCCCAAATCAAATTACAATCTATTTCAATGAGTTTACTATGCTCATGGAATACTGGATTTGCTGCTATGTGAATTGCAGCTTGGTTATCACAGTACAAGGTTTGGAATGATTCACATTTAAATATTTCAACAATTGAAGCAACCAAACTAATTCACAAGTAGTTGTAGCAATGAAACGATACTCTGCCTCTGCAGAACTTCTAGAAACTATTCCTTGCTTTTTAGATCTCCTAAATACACACAATATCCAGTTAAGGACCCCCTTGTGTCAAGGCATCCAGCTTAAATCTGTATCACAGTATGCCTTAAGTTGCAATTTAGAGGTACTAGATAAGAAAAGGCCTTGACATGGTGATCCTTTGATATACTGAATTATCCTCTAAGCTGCCTTTAAGTTTGGCTTTCTAGGCTTATGAAAAAAACTAACTTAAGTGATCCCAGCATAGGTGATATCTGGCCTAGTCATGGTGAGATACATTAATCTTCCAATTAACCTCTTGTACTGTGTAGGGTCTGCAATCAACTTCCCATCAAACTTTGAAAGTCTTAAATTTTGTTCCATAGGTGTCTTAGCAGGTTTAGCACCTAACATTCTTGTGTCTTGTAAAATCTCAAGGGTGTACTTCCTTTGATTCAACTACTTCTTGCAACTTCTATACCAAGAAAGTACTTCACAGAACCCAAGTATTTTAGTTTGAACTTGGCATCCAAAAGGTGCTTCAAATGATTAATAAAGTTCACATTGTTACTAATAAGTAAAATGTCATCTACATAGAGAGAAGCTTGAAACCAAGAACAAGAATAGCAGCTTTCGTTTGGCAAACCATTGCCTTTGAAGCCTGTTTAAGACCATATAATGACTTAAGAAGTTTACACACCTAAGGACCTTAATAATGGGCTGAGATGGACTCCCCCTTATTGACATCCATTTGTAGGATAGGCCAACCTTTCACAACAGCTATACTTATGACCCAATCTCACAATGATGAATTTGATGACTAGGGAAAAATTCAGCGTAATCCAATCCCTCTTGTTGTGTTGAAACCTTTTTTTGCAACCAATTTGGCCTTGTACCTCTCTATAGAACCATATATACCCATTTACAACCAATAGGAGACTTGCCAGGAGGTAATGGCCTCATGGTAAAAGGCAGGTTCGGGAATAAATTGAGTAATGGCTGAGACAAAGGCTAAAGTATAATGGAGAAAGGTTTGAATAAGTGAGATGGGAATCAGTATCATAAGGTTGACCAGCTAATGGCTTAATATCTTTTAAGATAAGAAGGAGGTTTATGGGTGTAGTGGGCCTTTTTGTAATATTAGGCTGGGCTGCCTCGTGCTGTACTGGGCCCAAGTATTCTGGATAAGGGAGTTGGGACCGGTCCAATTGTAACCCACCTTAGTCCGGCTTGTGCACAAACTTCTCCGCATTTGCCAAACTTTGGTCACATGCCCATGAAAGGCAAAGATGATATGGGAAAGTTATGGCAGGCAGATGTAATAAAGATAACAAAAGAAATATGTTTGCTATTTAGACAGAATAAATAAAGGGGAGCGACAAGAAGCGTCCCGTACTTAGACAGCATAAATAAGTGGGGAAGAAATAGTAATGAGTTTGTTGAATCAAAGAGGGAAATATCAATCTACCGTGACGAGTTATGTTATAGAATTGAAACCAAGAAGGGAACCATTTCCTCAATGCGAATAATCTCCCCGAAAAAAAAAATTAATCGTTTGGAGGGAATGGGCCTGGCCTGTGCCCAAAAGAATCCTCTGCCTTTGATAGAGAGCAGGGCTTTAGAGGGAGAGAAGGGATCAACCTATTGGTGGCATGCCTGCCATTCTATACTCTCTGTTTTTTCTTTCGTTATTTCTAATTCTTCTTTTCTTTTTCTTTTCTCTCTTCTTTTCTCAGTGTTTACTTTTGTGTTGTGATTCTCTCCTAAAGGTTCTATTACCGTAATCGTGATCACCTGCTGTGCACGGCAAGAGTCCTTTATATAATGTCTGTTGTGGTTGGCTTTTACTAGTTTAGCCTTAAACTATCTTTGTCTGGTCTGGGTGTCTATGCCGACCACCACTGGTTTGTCAGTCGCTCAGCCACCACCACTTACTTGTGCTGGCTATGCCACTCCCCATCACTAGAGAAAGAAGACTATTTTGTTTGTTTGTTTGCCGTAGCACTCTTACCTGCTACGGTGTGGGTGCTCTCTCTCTCTCCCTATCCCTCATGGCAAGCACCTAGTGGTTCCAACTCATCCTTGCTTCTTTTGGGCGGTATGTCATCTCAGCATGACATTTCCCCCAAAGAGCCTGAGCAAGAACCCTAGGATAGGTTTTCCCCTCTCCCCACCTCCAGACCATGCCCTCTCTGTATTGGTCGGGTACATGCTGGTGATGTCTAGGCCTTGCATGTGCTCCACTTCTGTATATGTCCAAAACCTGCCTGCTGCCAATGCGTTGGCCGTGGTTTGGAGGCACATTCTGCCACCCATCCTTGACTTCTTTTGGCGTGAGCTATTTTTTGGTTTCCCTTTAGGGGCCGGGCTTTGCTTGATTGTGAGTTTTTCTTCTTTTAGCCTACTCTTTTGCTCCTTTCTACAGTCTTGCTACCATTTCCTGCCGTACCACTCTGCCATTCCTGCTGTGATGTTATTTGACCCAAGCCTGCTGGGCCTGCCACATTCTTCTCTCAATGACTCAGTATGATCATTGGGCTTTTTATTACATTGCTTGCGGGCTCCTATGTTCCATTTATTTCCTCTTGGGCATCCTTGGCTCAATTGTTTTTTCCCTTAGGCATCCTCGACCCATTTTCTAATCCTGCGTTCTCATGGGCTTTTACTAACTCCTTTGGGCTTTCCTGACCCAATTACCTTATTCTTCATCCTTGGGGCTCATGGACTTTCCATCAGCCCCTTTCTTTGCTTGCATTACTTCGGGCTTACTGTGGCCCATTCTCACTTTTCTACATCACATACTGCCCATGGGTTTGCTACTTCTCTCTCTTAGGGCTCCTTTAGGTTCGTTTGCTTCCTCAAGGCCCATTTGCTTCCTCAAGACCTATTTCCATTATTCCTGCCACTTGGTCTTAATGGTTTTTCTATCTACTTACTAACTTTTTTCTGCCCATGTTGCTAGGTTTCTTCCTTCTACTGGGCTTTCCAAAATGAGCATTAACAATGGGTTCTAAAGGAATGTCTAGGAGCTAAGGGAGGAGGGACATGTAATTCAAGTATAGGGATAGATGGCTTAACAGAACTATTAGAAGAAGGGTAAAAAATAGTTTCAGGAGTAGGAGGTTCTAGTGGATAGGAATCTGCAGAAAGGTCAAAAGGTGTATAAGCAGAATTTGCAAGTGGAGAGTCTAACACAACAGGTGGATATGAAATTGGAATATCAATAGGGAGAGGAGAAGAAAATATGGAATTATCATTAGAAATCAATGGAATAGATGCAGGAAAATTAGACTGATCAAGAGCGACTTTAGGAAACACAAAAGCATCATCAGTGGAAATATGAGATAGAGATGTATCAACGTGGAAAGGAAAAATAAATTCATGAAAAATGACATCTCTTGAGAGAAAAATGGTTTGAGTGTTAAGGTCCAATAACTTGTAACCTTTAACACCAAATGGATATCCTAGAAATAGACATTTTATAGACATTTTCTAGCCCTTGAATCAAACTTATGTCTATTATCAGATAGAGTACAAGCAAAAGCTAAGCAGCCAAAAACCTTTAAGTGTAAGTAAGATGGTGATTTCTAATATAGCATTTCCCTTTAGAATGATTAGTAGGAGTAGGCAACCTATTAATCAAGTATGTAGCTGTGAGAACACAATCACTCCAAAACCTAAGAGGCAATGAAGCTTGGAATTTTAAGGCTCAAGCAACATTGAGAATGGGTTGATGTTTTCTTTCCACAATTGTGTTTTGTTAAGGCGTTTGTACACAATTGAGTTGGTGAATACCTTTATCAACAAAAAATTGTTTTAAGAAAAACTTAGCTGACCGCAGAGCATTGAGGGGAGCAGAAGAAAGGTACACCCACATACTTTCAAACTCACACAATAGTGGTCCTTACAAAAAAATCCTTGCAAAAGACCATGAACAATCCTAAAACTGTTGGATGATTGGTCTTATAGGCCATCGAATTTGACATGCAGACAAACCCATCCGAGAATAGCCATTAAAGCCCAGGCCTTGGCTGACTTCATTGCTAAGTTCACGACAAAGGAGGACGAAGACCAACGGCTCATCCAATCGATACACCAAAGGAATTGGAGTTGTCCTACAACCTCAAGAAGGGGATGTAATAAAATGTGATATGCACCTCCAATTCCCGACAATCAACAATGAGGTTAAGTATGAAGCCTTGCGCCACTGTGGTTATTCATAGTGATTCTCAAGTGATCATTGGGCATGTTAGCGATGATTATGAGGCCAAGGGCGAGCATATGAATAAATGTCTAAGTCTAGTGAAGTGTCATGTAGGTACGAAGTTAGAGGCCAAGTTTGTACATAGCCCAAGAGAAAGAGAATATAGACGCTAATCAATTAGCCATAGCGGCATCCTCAGGGTGCATGACTCTCAACAGACAGTTATCCTTCATACAATATTCTCTTGCTACTAATGAAGTGGATGAGCATATGATCCTAACAAGAACCAATTGGATGGGAAGCTCCTAGACCACAATGCTGCTGAAGGTCCAAGCATCACACTTCTCCCATGGGTTGGATAGTTTTTTATTTATTTATTTATTTTTTAAAATTGATTAGAAAAAACATATATCCCACCTGTCACCTAAGTTGATAAACTGTCCAACTTAGTTATTAACAAAATAGATCCAACTGAATTGATAAATAAAATATACATGAACTAGTATTTTAACTCAATTATAAACAAATAGGAGTGGAGTGGGAGGCGGTATAGAGAGAAATAAGATTGTTAGAGTTTGCGAGATAATTGGGTTTTATATAAAAAGAGTTGAATAGGGGAAAAAATTAAATTAAAAAATTATTAATTATAAATTAAATATATATAATTTAAAATTTAAAAATATAGGTGGGTTTATTGTTATGATTTGAACCCACCTCACCAATCCCTAAAAACTGACCCAATCCCAATCCTGCGAATTAGGTTGGGTTGGGATAGTTTTGGTGGGTTGATGGGTTAACTGCACACCCCTAGTCTTGAGGGAGGTTCATGAAGGCATATGTAGAAACCACTCGCATGATCTTTTAGCCCATAAGCTTATGCAAGCAAGGTAGTACTGGCCTTCCATGTAGAAGGACTTAGCAATGTCATAAGGCCGTTAGAATAGCGAACTCCAATGACAGTCTCATGGCCCTTCATGCAATGGGGACTTGACATAATGAGACCCTATCCTATAGTAGAACGATAACTCAAATTCTTCGTAGTAGGCATTTGACTACTTCACCAAATGGGTGGAGGTTGAACCATTGGCCATCATCACCGAGAAGAATGTTCAAAACTTTGTCTGGAAGAGCATTGTCTGTCACTTAGGGACTTTAAGGGTCTTCATCTTTGATAACAAAAAGTATTTCGACAACGATGCATTTAGATACTACTCGTCACCTGCCCACCCACAAGCCAACGACCAAGTCGAGGTAACAAAGGGGGCAAAGGGGATATGGCCGGACAAAACAATAGCTCAGACCCCTACAGGTGAAACACCTTTAAAGCTTGCATTTGGAAGCGAAACTATCATACCAAGCAGAAGTGGGGCTTGCCAGCTTCAGAGTAAGTCATCATGAAGAAGGGAAGAACAACGAAGGCCTACGCCTAAACTTGGACCTACTAGATGAAGTAAGGGTAACAACTGAACAGATACTGGCATGCTACCAAGACTTCATGGCTAATCACTACAACACTGTCAAGCCCATCACTTCAACATTGTAGTGCACCTCCTACAATTATGTTTTAGTTTTTCTTTATTCAATAAAAGCATCATTCTTCATCCACCCCATTTGTAGTTGACGGGTGGATTGATGACCGTTGTAGTTGATGGGTACCTGGTCAACTACTTAAATCCTCCTACTTGAAGGATGGACAGATGGTCACGGAAACTAATGGGTTCCTGACAAAATGGACGAATGGTCACAACGAGTTCCTAATCCACACTTCCCACCTACAAGATGGACTCAACCAAGGTAACCGATGAGTGCTTGAACACCTGCTTAAGTCCTCCTACCTAAATCTGACGGGTGACAAATAACTAAAACATTCCTTAGCCTACAACATAGGATATAAATCAACAATTGAGTACTGGAGCTAAACTAGTCGTTAATATTAGCACAGGTAACATGCGACATATCAATCGTTGGGTACCCTGTTTGTGACAAAACAGGGGCACCCATAGAAATAAAAATTGTCTACAGAAAAATTAGTTATAGCTCAAGTATTGGGTTCGTTGGCCACCACCTTGTCATCGGCATCCTTCTTCGTATCAAGGTCCAATATGCCATCAGGGATAGGCTTTCCAGCACCAGGTGTTGTCGACAGAGGCTCCTCTAGGTTGATCCGAACTTGTGAAAAGTCTCGACCAGCATTCTCCACTTGCTCACGTAGCGAAGTCAGCTCAGACCTTATCCTTCATCAGCTCCTCAACTCGTCAAAAGTCAACTTAGACTGCTCCTCATTCAACAATCTGGATGCATTCTTGAACTTGGAGACCCTATCAACGTTGGCGGTGAGGCACTACTTTAAACGAGTGACCAGAGACTCCTTCGTAGCTCATATTGGTCATAGGTTGAGAATGGGAATTGAACTCTATAAGATCAAATCTCCCGTTGTTCCTCAATAGCTCAGTGGTAGAGTGGTTGGCTGTAAACTGACTGGTCGTAGGTTCAAATCCTACTTAGGGAGATTTGATTCATTTTGAATTCTTTAATTCGGAATGAAAGGGTTTGCTTTGACCATTAAGAGTAGGTAACCCGTTCCCTGTGTCTTTGTTTCTATTGCATTCTATCTCATCATATCACATTCTGTTCTGTAATATTGGGGAATCATTGTCAATACCTCAGTGTAGGTCCGACATAATCCTTTGTTTCGCAGTCTAGGGCTATTTACAACTAGCCAATTAAGAATTCTCAGATGTAAATACTAGTACTAGCAAATGCATCTTTGATGCAGTCATTGATTCTCTCAAAAGGCCACAATTACCGTGAGCAAATGTATTAATGACGAAGAACACATTTTTGCTATTCTACTAATACTTGTACTTGCTTTACTATTCTACCCAAGCCCGACTGAGGAAGAATTAGGTATACATACTATATTTAATTAATACACCAGTAAATTAACGATAAATAATAAAAAGAAAAAGTAAGGCCATTACATTTCGGCAAAAAACCCACGCCGAAGTTCCATAGCTTTGGCCGGTTGTGGGTAAGGAGGGATTCGAACCCCCGACACCATGGTTCGTAGCTATGTACTCTAATCCTCTGAGCTATAGGACCCACCCGTCTCTATTGGATCTGTTCTCGGGAGTACCCTAAAAAAAAGAACCTTTCCTCTCCCCAGCCATTTCGGGTTAAGAAGATGTGAAAGCGCCCCTCTCTCTATAAAAATGGTACATTTCGAGGTGTGAAGTGGGAGAGAAGGGGTTTCATAATTGGGGTTTTGAATAAGACGACCTTTTCATTTTTTCTTTCTTTTTCATATTGAAAAGTAATAAGAATGAGAGGTGTTAAGCTTTTTGTCATCCTGGCATCGAGCTATTTTTCCGCAAGACCTTCTACAGTATTGTCACCGCAATATAGTTTAACCACCAAGTTTGGGATGGATTGGTGTGGTTCCTCTACGCCTAGGACACCAGAATATCGAACCATGAACGAATAAAGGCATGAGAGAAAAGCATATTGGATAATGATTGTGAGGCCCCAATTCTTGATTAGAGGGGACACCAAAGGCCTCTCTACCCTCCCTTTCAAGGGCGGAGGCCTTTGGTTTTTTTGTGTTGTCAAAGAAATGAACATTGGATTTTCATGTTGTCAAAGTGTTTAACATGGATGACACCTAGCATAATGATAAATGCTCATCTCGTTGTGACATTCTCTTGAATTCTCAAAACTTCTGTCACTTCATCCTTACAGGGGCAGAAAACCCATCTCTATCTCAGTTGTGCTATTGGAGGCTCTGGGGAAGTTGGAATAAGAGAGCACTCATCTTGGCTCTGTGCTACTTAAACGCTTTCAGCAGTTATCCACTCTGCACTTGGCCACCCAGCGTTTACCGTAACTGCACCAGAGGTGCGTCCTTCCCGGTCCTTTCATACTAGGGAAAGGTCCTCTCAATACTCTAATGCCCACACCGGATATGGATTGAACTGTCTCACAACATTCTGAATGGGCGAATAGCCCAACCCTTGGAACATACTACGGCCCCAGGTAGCGAAGAGTCGACATTGAGGTGCTAAATCTTCCCATCGATAACTTTTACCTGTTGAGCGATGGCCTTTCCACTTGGCATTGTCGAATCACAAAGGCCGACTTTCGTCCCTGCTTGATGGGTAGGTCTTGTAGTCAAGCTCCTTTCTGCCTTTGCACTTGAGGGCCAATCTCCGGCTGGCCCGAGGAAACCTTTTCACGCCTCCGTTACCTTTTGGGAGGCCTACGCCCTATAGAAACTATCTACGTCCTATAGAATTCTAGCTTTTCTAGAGTGGTATCTCACTGACGACTCAGCTCCCCCCCCCCCCCGAAGGCCTTCTTCGCCCTCCACATCTTCATAGACATGTCTATTTCATCGAGTCTCTCTTCAAGACAAACCCTAGATCGTTACGCCTTTCATCCGGGTCGGAACTTACCCGACAAGGAATTTCGCTATCTTAGGACCGTTATAGTTACGGTCGCTATTCACCGAGGCTTCGGTCGCCGACTCCCCTGTCATCAGGTCACCAACTTCCTTGACCTTCTGGCACTAGGCAGGTGTCAGCCTCCATACATGGTCTTCCGACTTTGTAGAGACCTGTGTTTTTGGTAAATAATCAAACTGCGACCCCCTTTGTGAGAAGGCACCCCTTCTTTCGAAGTTACGGGGCTATTTTGCCGAGTTCCTTTGAAAGAGTTGTCTCGCGCCCCTACCTACATTCCTGTGTCGGTTTCGGGTACAGGTACCCTTTTCTTGAAGGTCGTTTGAGCTTTTCCTGGGAGTATGGCATGGGTTACTTCAGTGCCGTAGCGCCTGGTACTCGAACATTGGCTCGAGGCATTTTCTCTACCCTTTCTTACCCTGAAAAAGCAAGGGCATCTTACGTCCTTGAACCGATAACCATCTTTTGGCTAACCTAGCCTCCTCCATCCTTTGGGACCAATAAGGGGTAGTACATGAATATTCACCTATTGTCCATCGACTATGCCTTTCAGCCTGATCTTAGGCCCTGACTCACCTTCCGTGGACGAATCTTGCAGAGGAACACTTAGGTTTTCAGGGCATTGGATTCTCACCAATGTTTGCATTACTCAAGTCGACATTCTCTCTTCCACTTCGACCATAGCTGCTCTCGCGGGTGCTCTCCTCTAAGGCGGAACACTCCCCTACCGATGCCTTTTTACATCCCACAATTTTGACAGATAGCTTAGCCCCGTTCATCTTCGGCGTAAGAGTTCTTGATCAATGAGCTATTACGCACTCTTTCAAGGGTGGTTGCTTCTAGGCAAACCTTCTAGCTGTCTCTACACCCCTACCTTCTTTATCACTAAGCGGTCATTTAGGGTCCTTAGTTGGTGATCCGGGTTGTTTCCCTCTCGACGATGAAGCTTATCCCCCATCGTCTTACTAGTCAACCTTGACCCTTGTTATTTTGAGGTCATATCTAGTATTCAGAGTTTGCCTCGATTTGGTTCCGCTTTCGCGGCCTGCACCAAAATAGTGCTTTACCCCTAGATGTCCAGTCAATTGCTGCGCCTCAACGCATTTCGGGGAGAACCAATTAGCTCTGGGTTTGAGTGGCATTTCACCCCCAACCACAACTCATCCGTTGATTCTTCAACATCAGTCGGTTCGGACCTCCACTTAGTTTCACCGATGCTTCATCTTGGTCATGGATAGATCACCCAAGTTCGGGTCCATAAGCAGTGACAATTGCCTTATGAAGACTCGCTTTAGCTACGGCTTCGGTGGGTTCCCTTAACCAAGCCACTACCTATGAGTCGTTGGCTTATTCATCAACAGGCATGTGGTCAAAGCCTTGGGCTCCTCCCATTGCTTGGGAGCTTACGGTTTCATGTTCTATTTCACTCCCCGATGGGGGTTCTTTTCAGCCTTCCTTCACGGTACTACTTCACTATCGGTCACCCAGGAGTATTTAGCCTTACAAGGTGGTCCTTACTGATTCACACGGGATTCCACATGCCCCATGCTACTTGGGTTAGAGCATAAGCTAGTGATACTTTCGGTTACCGGACTCTTCGCCTAGCAGCATGATGCTTGTATTGCTCTTCCATAACCCCCGTTTTCACGGTTTAGGCTGCGCTGCTCCCATTTTGCTCGTTGCTACTACAGGAATTGCTTTTGCTTTATTTTTCTCTAGCTACTAAGATTTTTCAGTTCACTAGGTTGTCTCTTGCCTACCCATGGATTCAATAGCAGTTTGAAAGGTTGTCCTATTCGGGAATATCTAGATATATGCTTATTTTCAACTCCCCGAAGCATTTCATCACTTACTACGCCCTTCCTCGTCTCTAGGTGCCTAGGTATCCATCACAAGCCTTTCCTTGTTTGAACCTCGCCCTTAACTTTAAGGCTATGCCATTCTAAGAAAAAAGGTTGTTAGTCACTAGGAAGAGCCAAACTAAGGAAATAAGCTAAAAAGTACCAACGTCATGCTCAGAACACTCGTTGAGGTCAATATCCCCGACAAAAGAATGGGCCCCTTTCCTCTGCCATCGACAGCTTCATAGTAGAAGAATGTGTTGGCCTGTCAGTCAAGGACTCATCCTTACACCTATAAGCAACAAATAAAAACTAAGAAATTACTCTCTTAAAGACTATTCAAAAAAGAGAAATATAGCTAAAATGACAAAAATCTTACCCACACAAGCAGACGATCTTCATAGGAAACGGATGGGAGTATCCCGACAAATGAAGAGCTCCAACGACAAAGTGGTCTGTAATGTAAAATAAGCATGAGAAACGAAGGTCAAGAAAGGGAATGAGCTATTTATAGGCGACGGAGCACGAGAAACAAAGTGATGCGACTGTTCGTGTGGACTAATCACAGGGTGACACGTGTCCCCCTCATTAAATGCTAAGATGGTTATATCCTTGGAATTGTACGAATCACAAGGAAGGCATAAATCCCGAGATTAAATGCAAGGAACATAATTGCTCGACGTATTCTGTAACTCATCGGGCATACCTAACAAACACAAAATAGGGGGTGATAAGCAATATTTTCAACTCCTAAAATTTCAACTAAAATCCTGGAGTCTTCGGCCTATGAAGGGTCTTTAGTCTGTGAAGTGTGTTGCCTTTTTTGTCTAGTCAGGCTCCATTTTGGGTCGTTAGGCTTTATAATCATCGCTGGTTTCTGAGGAGGAATCGTAATACCACAATGGATCAAAGACAGTGGTATCGATGAGCATCTCTATACTAACAACTCATAATACTTAGTTCCATGTTGCTCATGTGTTCTCCACTCTTACTTCCCTATATGGAAAGAACTTGCACACCACGCCCAAAGATCCTTCATTCATGGGATCTTGGTCAGCTTTATACTGGATGACAGTTAATATGACTCGTGGTATCAATGAGCATCTCTATACTGACAACTCATAATACTTTGTTCCACGCCGTTTATGTGTTCTCCGCTCTTACTTTCCCGTATGGAAAGTCCACGCCTAAAGATCCTTCATTCATAGGATCTTGGTCTGCTTTATATTCAAGAACCTTTAGTCACTAACTTAACCTTCATAGGATGGTCTTTGGTTGACACTCCACCAGTGCTCTCTGTAGGTTCGTCAAGTATATACATTTGATGCACATGTTGACAATTCACTCACTAACAATTTTGTGCATCATCAGGGGTCATCTATTTAGTTCCTGTTGGGATCACGCACATCCACCTCATTAGTAGCAGCAGAATATTGTATGAAGGATCACACATGTCCTCTTTAAGGATGCCTCTTTGGTTAATCGATTCTCTTCCTTTGGGATTGGTACAAACTTGGCCTTTAAGTTCTGACCTACATGACACTTCATTAGACTTGGGTATTTCTTTATATGTCACCTTTGGCCTCATAGTTGCCATTGACCTACCCAACGATCACTCATTATGAATAACCACGGAGGAGGCTCTTGCAGCTTTGGTTAAATTGATACCTATCAGCAAAGCCTCATACTCAGCCTTGTTGTTGGTTGTCAAGAATTGGAGGTGCACAACACATTCTATTACATCCCTTTGCGAAGATTTTAGGACACTCCAATCCCTTTGGCATATTAGTCTTAACCATCCATGGGGCTACCCCCTGCCTTCATCCTTCTTTGCTGTGAACTCAGTGATGAAGTTAGCCAAGGCTTTGATAGCTATTCTCAGATGGTACTACACGTCAAATTTGCTCAACTTGATGGCGCATAAGACTAATCGGCCTGTAGCTTCAAGATTGGACCACTATTGTGTGAGCTTGAAAGTATGGCCTTAGCTTACGGGCAACTGTGATCAATGTGAATGCCAACTTTTCCATGGGGGGTACCTCTCCTATGAAAGCCATGGGGGACATGACTAAGTAGCGTGAGAGCTCTTTGTTGAACTTAGAGGGGCTGAGTATGGTGGAGATGCAAGGTAGGCCTTCAGCTCCTCAAAAGCCTTCTTCTGTTGCGCGCAAGACGAACCTATCGACAAGGCTAAAACAAGAATTGAAATATAGTTCAAAGCTAGCCTAGGAAAAAAATCTAAAGAAAAAGCAAAGAAATTCATCTTTTACTATCTCCATAGAGAAATTCTTAAAATTTTTATTTCCATTATAAATTACCAAATTGTCTACCAATAAAAAATAAAATTGGGTATGTTGTTTTAGTTTTTGTTACTTATTAGTGGAGAATAGCCTAGGCCATAAGCCGCCCTTGATTGGAGGAATATCAGTCATCATAAGAAAAAGAAAAAAGACAAGTAGTTTCAAAAGAAGTTACCTATGCAAGATTCCATGACAATGGCAAAAATCAAAACCCACATTAAGAATGTTTATCCAACAATAGCAAAACCCATTGCCTTCTCTTTCTGATTGACAGCCTTGTTCAATGGGTTTAAAGGCAAATTGTCAGCTATGCATGACTTGAAGGATTTAAAGGCAAACAACTAGATGCCATATTTCACAAGAGAATAAAACAAGTTACTTTTAGTCACGTGTTTTGTTGTAGATTTTATTGATTTTCTCTCTTTCTTAGTGTAACTTTCATTCATTGTAATTCTTTAACACTACATCAGGAGATTCTAGCATTTTACCCTTATTTTTAAAAAAATTTAGCAATATGCTCATATTTTGAAACTATATAGGTAAATGCCCCTGTTTCGATACTCGATTACCTTAAAATCAAGTTTCAATGAAATACTCGATTTGCACAAAATCGAGTTATGCACGATAAAAAAAAAAAAAAATTGCATGGAACTCGAGTTCCATTAAAAATGCCACTATAGGACAATAAAAACGTAGCTATAGGTTATGCCCGAGTTCCATGCAATTTTTTTTAGTTTGATCAGCTATAGCGGTATTCAGGAACACCTATGGTGGCGTTTTGAAACTCGAGTTCCATGCAATTATTATTATTATTTTTTTAATTTTATTTTTTTTTAAGTTTGATTGGGCATAACTCGATTTTGTACAAATCGAGTATTTCATTGAAACTTGATTTTAAGGTAATCGAGTATCGAAATAGGGGCATATTGCCAAATATTTTAAAAAATAGGAGTAAAAGGCTAGAATCCCCCACTACATCATATATACGTCGTGTACTAGAGAAAGTGCCTCTTAATTAGTAACACTTGTTACCAAAAAATAAAAAATAACACTACTACTTAGTTTTCACATTATTTCTAGAACAGATTATAACCTTTTTTATGCAGTAATGAGAATCAAACAAAATCGTGCATGTTCCTCACACATAATTGATTACCACTTTTTTTTTTTTAAGTAGTATTTTTTTTTTTTCATTCAAAAAAGTGTAAAAGGGGCACGCACAATCCTAGTACATTGAACACCCAACCAACTCTTTTACCTTCTAATAGGCTCAAAGAGTAAATAAAGGAGAAATTGGAAAAATGAGAAAGCATCTTGGAAAAATTAATAAAATTGAAATGTCTAAATTAGCCCTATTACAATAGACTAGCATATAACACACACTATAACCTATTAATTTCTCTTTGTTAGGAACCCTAGTTGTATCAAGGTTTTGAAACCCGGACCGGACCGTAAGGTCCGACCGGAAAAACCGCGAACCTCTCAGTTTTGCGGGTTTTTAAGCTTCAAGAACCGCTCTATGAGAAAAAGGCAGGGACCCGTACGAGCCGTGGTCGGACCGTACGGTTCTGAGAACCGTGACCGGTTTTTGAGGTTCGGACGGTTTCGTTTTGTTTCAACTTTTCTGGTGAATTTTGGCCAATACACCGGTATGATGTTATGATCAGATCTAGAAGAAATGAAAGAACATGAAGAAGAACAAAGATCGGACTTAAACAAAGGGATTTGTAAAAAAAAAAAAAAAAAAAAAAAAAAAAAAAAAAAGAAGAAGAAGAAGAAAAGTTCCTCAAAAAAAAAAAAGAGAAGAACACAACGAAGCAAGGTCTGCGCCAAAACAAACTCCACACTTGCTCAGCAAATAAACAGTAAACACAAACTACATCAGATCAAAAAAACAAAAACACAAATTACAGTAATACGTATCTTCGTCTTCTGCTGCTGCTTCTTCTTCTTTCTTTCTTTTTTTTCTTCTTCTCTTTCTTTTTTCCGTTGATGGAGCTCTATACTTTCCTCTTTTTCACTGAGTATGTGTTTGTCTTTCTTTCTTTAGACTTTTGTTACTTTTTTTTTATTGCTTTGGAATTCCTGAGTCACGTGGCTAACTTGGAAATGATGAAATGTTTTAGTAATTTTTTAATAAAAGCAAAACATTTTCAGCCATAGGATTTAGATATTTTTTCAGCTGCCCAACGTGATGCAACCTGCTTTTCAGCTGCCCAACGTGATGTAACATGCATTGATAGGTGCATTGAATATTTTAAGTATTTTTGAGAGTAAGAAAAGTGCTAACTCCACAGTAATTTTATAACAAATTATAAGTGGTTAGTTGTTATTGATTTAAATTTAAATCTAACATTAAGATTAATTTTTTGTCCTAATAATAACAACCGATAATAACCAGCTACTTAAGATTTGTTATAAAAATATTGTGAAAATATTATAGACATATCATTTCTCTTATAGTAATGTAGTATCACAATATTTTATACAATTTTTTTCTATAATTTGACACATGACAAAGTATGAGTAATGAAAAAAAAAATTATGAGTTTACATATCTACCACTCACATCTCGTCACGTGGTAAATTATGACAAAATTTGTATAAAATGTTATAGTACTATTATTGCTCTAATTTTAATTAATATTTACAGTTAAGTATATAATAATTATTTCAATTTAAAATTATTAAATAATTTAAATAATTTATTTTATCTTATTTGAGTGTCTTTCTAATTCTTATATAATAATAATAATTATTATTATTACAAGTTTAACTAATCAATATATAAATAAATAAATAGATATTATATTCAAATTTGCCTAGGATTTGATATTTCTTATTTGTCTTGTAAAAGTTATGATATGAAAATATATATTTGAAATATAGATATTTATTTTTAATTGGATTATTTTAGTTAATTTAATATTTTTTATTAATTTAATATTTTTATATATAAAAAATAATTATTAAATTAATTATGACGTCATCACGGTTCGACCCCGGTTCGACCTCGGTTCGACCTCAAAACCCTTAAACCTCTCTCTTTTACGGTTCAATGAACGGTCCGGGTTTCAAAACCTTGAGTTGTATTTCAAGCAAACCCATGCAGATGATGCAGTAGCTTTTACACCTAACATTTTCTAGTTATATGTTAGAAAGAAATAGAACGAGAAAAACATGTACACATAAATTAAGAACTTTGGGAGAAAAAAAGGGGAAAAATAAAATAAAAAGAAAAGAAGGGGGGGCAGGAAGGGAGAACTCATAGATGGTGCCTTACCATGTGATATTCATAAAGACAGAAACTCCAGTTTGAATAAATATCTGCAAACCAATGCCAACAAAGTCAAGAACATAAAAAGAATCTGTTTAAACCAAGGCACTCATTACCATAACAAAATGCAAATTAAAAAATAAGTGTGAAAAATCATCATATATGACTTAGTGTTAACAAAAACATTTGCCTATAGGAAAGATAAAATTATGAAAGCCTATATATATGACATCTCACAAGATTATTTTAGTCTAAATAAGCTCAAAATTCCATATCAATTTGTTAGTGCAGGTCTGCTTTGCTTTCAACATGCCTTGCAGAAACATAATATAAGAGTCAATCCTATTTAAAATCTAGTTTTATTATTATTTTTTTAGGATAAAGTTTAGCTACAACCAAAAATTGTTCTAATAAACTGACATGTGTATAAAATGTCATGTACATTGCACATGATTACTAAGTACAATAGTATTATAAGACATAGTGTTTGGACTTAACCCTTTGTGAACCATTCGATGAAAAAGCTCCCTAACCTTCCCTTCTTTACAAAGACCATTCATCAAACATTAATCAACATATTAAATGTATATAAGCATTTGGGTGTATCCCAATTCTCCCCATTTCTTCATATACCTCCCAACACTGATCAACACATCTGAGCTTCACAAACCCATTCAAATGAAAATTGCAAGCAACTAATGCTAGGGATAAAACCTACCTCCACAGACCTCCTAAAAGTCCTAAAACCTTGTTCTATCATGTTGGCTTCCACATAAGCCTTAATAAGCATATCAAAGACAACTGGATCCCAATTACAAGGCATAATTTGTTGAATAGTACCATTTTAGCATGCGGCTGAAGTTAATAGTTAAGTAGACTATTTTTGGAACTCGAGTTTGAGCTTCCAAAAACAGTCTACTTAACTAATTAACTTCATCTGTATGCTACTTTCCTAATTTTTTTTTTTCTTTCTAAAAACATGCTATTTGGCAAATTTTGCCCAATTACAATGTTCACTGCACAAAACAAAACTTTCAAAAACATCATCATCATCTGGTGAAACAAACTTAACCATTTCTATCAATTCAAACCGAATTGCTGAATATGAACAATAATACAGTAATTCTAGATAGTGGGGTTTAAGACTTAAATCATTCTTGACCCAATTGAAGAATGTGAGAGTTAATGAGAAATCAGCTTGAAACCTCAACAAAACTTGAAAAAAAAAAAAAAAACAGCTAGCAAATCCACTTTAGCTCTTGAAGGAATCAAGGTTATCAAGGAAAAAAGGAAATTTAGTTTTGGCTGGTGAAGCAGCAAAGCAACATACAAGAGGTGGCTTTGAGTCACAGAGACTAGGCTGGCGGTGGAGACAAAGGAGGGTAAGGGTGACCGGTGGTGGAGGGAGAAGAAGGCCTGGAGGTGATCGGTGGGAGCCAGGTTTTTGGGTTACAGCTTTCAAAGAAGTCCATAAGAGAGAGAAAGAGAGAAAGAGAGAGGTTTTTTACTTTTTATTTTTTTAATAGGTGGTGTAGTTTTTTTTTTTTTTTTTTACAAGACTACTCTAACCTAATCTAAATATATATGTGTGTGAAGCTCTCTCATGGAGACTTGAATCTCAGCCCTTGTCCCTTACACCCCACAAATACTTATACTTGTGGAGTGACTATCGCACCAAGGGTGTGCAGTGGATAGGTGGCGTAGTTAATTAGGGTTAGTTGGGTTAAGTTTACTTAAGTAATCATGTGCAGTGCACGTGCCATTTTTTACATATGTCAGTTTATTAGAGCAGTTTGTGTAGCCTTAGGCTACAATAGGTTTTGTAGCTAAACTTTATCCCTTTTTTTATTGGTAAGTTACGGATCCAATGGATGTTGAACCCACAACCCTACCCTTCACCTAGCACTAGTAGTAGTAAAATTGGGGGTTCTCCATATGAAATTCATTCACTTTAATTCCAATTTCGATTGCAAGAATAATACATAGAGATAAGATTACTCACTAGAACTTCAACTTGACACGGACCTCATTTGTAGCCCAAAGTTTCATCCGGTAAATCTTTGGATGCTCACCAGTTTCAGAAGGCAGACCTCTCCCCACCACCTAGTATTGATGAAACTATAACCAACCAAACCAATGTCAATTCAAAACCCCACCACAAACTCATCATCATAAAACATAATACCTAAGAGTGTTCCATATTCAAGACCAAAACACATAACACAAACCATCACTCAATTGAGCCAAATACAATTATGTGGGCAAGCAAATAATTGACTTAAGAGCTCAGAACCAAACCCATGAAGCAAGCTAAAAAATTTAACCATTTGGTAGCCAAGAAAATACAAGAAAAGTAAAGAAAAGACAAATATAGGTCCATACTCCATATTGTAGGTTTTTCCATTACAAGACAGAAAACCCACTTATACCTATGAAACATAAACATATATTAGTTTGTCCCACTTGGTTGCTTCCATGGTTTGCTTCTCTCCCTCTTTCTTTTCGACTTATTACCTCAATTATCAAAAACCCATTTGAGTCTTCTCTCTTTTTATTGAAAGCTCTAAAATGTGTTAAAAACACAAGAGCTTGTTTAGACTCCCAATTCAAATAACAGCTTGATTGATTTTACATTAACTTAATACTAAGTGCGGAATAGTATAAACGCAAGCAAACAAGCAATAGAGCTACTCTAATTCATATTTAAAGCAACATAGCAGTAAAATGAAATGAACAAGAGTAGGGAAGAGAGAAGTAAACACAGATAACACCGAGACGTGTTATCGAAGAGGAAACCGAAGAACTCGGCGAAAAACCTCTCCGCCGCCCTCCAAGCGGTAATCGATCCACTAGACAATCTGTTGGGATACATGGGTAAGCAAGAGACCCCCCAAGCTTAATCTACCCTCTATACCTTAGCCCTCCAAACTCCTACTCTAACAAAGCTTCTCGGAATCGTGTCTTATCTAGCTCTCCGGATCCCGCAATCAACCCGATTGCATCCGCCAAGCCTCACCGGCTTCTTTTGGCAATTCCCCAAAACTTTCCAAGCTCCAAAAAACTCTCTACACTCTGAATAGGTGTGGGTTGTGTTTGGGTACAAATCTCTTCTTAAGGTATGACAATGGGAGAGGGATGGAGAAGAGGCTACAATGATTTCTCACTAAAGATGAGTAGCTCTCTCTCAAAAAGATGGGTGTGTGTGTTGTAGAAAACCTATCTAGGGTTTTTCTCTCTGAATAGCCTTACTTACATTTGTGGGTAATGAGGGTATATATAGTATGAGTGAAGGGTAAAGAATTCACACATAAAAATCCTCCAGGCAGAATGTTTCGCGACTATCTCGCGGGAAGGCCATACCTACGAGACACTCGCGAAAACAACAGCTTGGCACGACTCTTCAGCTTCCAGTCATGTGCTCCTTACATGCTCTTTCGCAGCTTAGCTTCTCGCGAGCTTCTCGCGAAATCCACTGATTCTTCATATAAGCTTGAGTCTTCACCAATCTTAATACTAAACCTAATATAATAAAATCCCACAAAATACAAGGAACAAAATTAGAGCAATTACAGCACTATTTGTCATGGAATAAAACCAATATAAAACATAGTTGTAAATCACAACTTTACATTTTCTATATTTGCAAAGTTTATTAGAACCCCATTTGAAAATTTTGTACTTTTTTTTTGTCTTTCTTGGTGTCATTGTGTGTGCAGGAACAAGTTGAGGAGACCTATATAATGGTGAAACCTGATGCTGGGCAACGTGGACTCTGTAAGCTTTACTTTAATTTGTTTGTTATTCTTAACAAACCTATGTCAAATTTGGTTGCTGAGATAGGGTAAAATTCTAAGACTACATTGTTCGTGACCTGAGAAGACAAAAACCTCTAATAAAGTGAGGCATTGAACTAATTGCTTGTTTAGGTGAAGGGAAATTTATATTTTCCTGAGAATCATTTGGCTTTCTGAGCTTAAGTTTTATTGGATAAAAGTTGCAACAGAATGAATGGTACAGAAGACAATAAGCTATATGCTGAATTCAAAAACAGCAACATGAAAATAGTAAATGGGTAGAGAAAAGGCAAAAAAAAAAAAAAAGTCACTAGCATAATATTTCACTCACAATCATTAGACCTGTAGTAATTAAGATAAATCAAGTACCTTCATCTTGTTCCATGGCATCAACGTCATCCTCACATCCCTCTAAAGGTGCAGAATGCTTTTGAGTCGAAACCAAATTTAAAGCATTTCTTATAGCTTCAGCATGTGCAGCATAACCAACACTTGCAACAGAATCCGGTATAGCGGATGGTGTATCTACAAGAATCAACCGTTATAATTATTTCATTAGCATTATAATGTTCAAAATATTCTCAAAACAGAGCTTTAAGGGAAGAAAAAAAACCACCCTAGTCCTTACCATCTTCCTCAATCATTCGGTGAAATGGTGTCTTCGGTTCAGAAATATTTTTCCGTACAGGTCTATTTGCCTCATTTTCAACAAGATTAGCTTCATCCCATCTTACACATCCCCTAGCCATAACAAAATTGATATAAGCGTACATAATTTGTTCTCATTAATAAAAAAATACAAAAGTGAAATCTAACACTAAAACTAAAAGTTCATAAGTTTTTACATTGTGCTCAAATCCCAACTTTGTGTTGATATACTCAACCAATAGAAGATCTAATTTACTTTCTTCAGAGTACCCATATTTTGAAAGGTCTACAGGCCAGCCATGTAACTGAAGGCAACATAGCTCATTACCTGCCCTGAGTATCCATAGTTTAATCTCGGCCACAAATTAACACTGCCTCTCTCTAGAAATTTCTAGAGTTTCTCACTCAATCTCTCTCTCTCCATAATTCTCTGGAGCTTCCCCGCATAGTTTAATCTCGGCCACAAATTTTTAACTTGTCTAGAAGGTTGGTGAAAGAGAGAAATTTTTACTGATAGTGAAAGACAATAAAAGAATGTGCTAGAGAATTCATAGTCGTTGAGTTAACCGGCTTTAAGCATGTATAAATATGTAGAAGTGGTGCTCAGTTTTCGTGTGTCATAAGCACCAAGTTAGAGTAATGTGAAGCAAGTAACGTCCTCATAGTGTTGGTAGTGTCAGGTGTGTGCAAGTTTATTTGGTGAGTGAGTGCATTAAATAAAAAGCTAGTGTGTGAAGTGAAAGAAAAGTGCCATGTGTACTAGTGACAGTGTACGTGAGTCAATTTGGTGTTTAGTTCAACAATTTGGTATCACAGCTTCCTCTAACTCAACAAATGCATCCAATAATAATGTGCAATGATGCTAATCCAAACATGGGAAGGGAAGAATATTCTAAAATGATTTTTTTTCATTTATTTCCATTCCATTCCATTTTCTCCTTCCAAGCGGAATCATTCCATTCCATTCCATTCCTTTATAAATTCCCAAGTTTAGCTTAAGGGAAAAACAGAAGTATGACACCTTATAAGAAAAATTATTCTACCTAAGGAGCATAAATGATTCAGGCCAAGATTTATACTTATAATCACCTGTCTGACATGATGAACAGAAGCTTTCTGCTGATTGGCTTCCCTTAGTCTTTCAATAGACTGAACTTTCCCTTCCAAACATTCTTCATGCAAATCAGTTTATAGGCTAGCTGCATAGTTAGAAAAAGTGCACAAAACCCAACACTTAAATAGTAAATATTACCCTCATATTCAAATGAATAAGATGAGAACTAGTTTAGATGTGCTTGCACAGGAAATTGATGACATGCTTTGCACATAAAATTGAAGCATCTTTCTTTCAATCTTTTGAGTTTTGACAAAGGAATACATAAGAATATATTCACAGACGCATAGAGAATAATAAGAGAGAGAAAGAGAGACATAGAATCTCTCTCTCTCTCTCTCTCTCTCTCTCTCTGATTTCCAAATCTAAGATTTAAAACAGTCTGGCTTATGTGAGGGATTCCAATTTATAACGACATGGGGAAAGCAGGGCAGGGGCGTGGTCTTGGTTTTTGACTGTTCAATGGTAACATTTTTTGAAATTCAAATGGGAGAGTTGGACTTGGATCACTACTCACAGAATGGGCCTATGCTCGTTTTAGTTGGGCCCATTATTATTAAAATTTTAAGGCTGCAACAAATGATAACATTTTCTAGCCCACTAAAAAAACTAAATTTATTAGTATATATATTTAAAAAATGGCCAAAATGCAAAACTGACCTTCTAAATTTCAGCTTTTGTTATTTCAGTCCTTTAAGTTTCAGTTTTGTCATTTTAGTCCTCTAAGTTTCAAATTTTATCAATTCAATCATCCGTTACCCTTCAATTAAGTGCTGCCGTTAACTAAACCAAAACGACGTTGTTTTGGTGTTTATTTTTATTTATTTATTTTTATTTTTTTAACTTCTTTTTTTTTTTTTTTTGATGTGAACTATGACAATTTTAATAAGAAGAAGAAAACAGTACATCAGAAGTCACTAAATGCTCCACAAAAGAAGGACAAGATTCTAACCAAACGACAGACTCAGATAAAGACTTTGCATGCTGGGCTAACCCATGCGCTACTTTATTACCACACCTTGGCACAACAGAAAATGAACATTCTCTGAACCGAGTAGCTCGATATACAGAGCCAGATATCAGATTGCAGATACTGGCAGGAGAAGTGATTGAACCGGTTAGGGAGTTATGAACCACCATGGAATCACCTTCAAAGATAGCTGAACTGAAACCATGATCCCAAGCAAAACGCATACCTTCCTCCATCGCCTTGGCTTCAATCTCCAAAGAGCCTAAAGGAGCGTGGATCTTCATGCTCAGTGCAGCACGCACCAACCCGAGATGATCTCTGATAACAACACCAACACCCGCAGCTCGTTGTCTCTCAAAAACTGCACCGTCAACATTGACTTTGAGCCACGGTTGCTGAGGAAGAACCCATCCAACGGCGACCTCAGGATTCTTGATCTTAATTTAACTAAAATACTTTAATTACAAAAAAAAAAAAAAAAAAAAAAAAAAAAGAATCTAATGGGAACGACGTCTTTCCCCTGGCTCTAAAAACCAAAAACATCACCGATGACGATCAAGACGACAAAGGAATTAACATATATATGACCACGACAACGACGATCAAGACAACAAAGGAGTTGAAGATGAATCCATGGCGTCCTCCGCCTCCGCCATTCGTAGAGCTTCCACGTCCCCTGTAGATTTCGTCCAGAGATCGAAAAGGACAACGCTAGTAGAACCCACTGCATCGTCCTCCCTAGCTCCGATTTTCAATGCCTCTGTATCGAGCAACTTCATCTCTTCCACCAAATCGTCCATCCCCACGCTCTTCTCTCTTGGTCTAGATCTTGCAGTCTCTCTCTCCCCCTTTTTCTCTCGCCCAAAATTTCTTAGCTAGTCGGATTGTTAGGGATAGTCGGATAGGGTATCGATGATGTTTTGATTTTCAGAGGCAGGGGAAAGGCGTCATTCCCTTAGACGGTTAGTTTTGCATTTTAGCTTAAAAAAATCATTAGTGTTTGACGTGAAATCAAAGTTGATTTTTGTTTCCCACGAAAGAAATAAATAAAAATTTTGAATTTTGTGATAAGTTTTCCCTTCCAGATTTTGATGATATTTAGTGATCACCATTTATCTATGGTGACTAAAAAAAAATTCATAAACATAATTTTGCAAACAGATCACCTAAGTAAGTCTTCCACTAGCTAATGCATATTATCTTTTTACAAACATATATATTTTTTTTCTTTAAGGAAATAATTGAATACCGATAAGAAGATAGAAAAGATAAGAATGAAGGTTATCTCTTATTTCTCAATAGAAAAACCCAATTAGAAAGAAAGATAAAAACAAAGTCATCGACATTATAAAAGCTTGCCCATTTAGCAAGATCATGGGTTAAATAGTTTGTTTTCCTTTTTACAATACAAAAATTGACACAATAGTTTTTTTTTGAAAGAAAAACCAACTTCATTTAATTAGCAATAGAAATAGAATCCGAATACAATGCTTCTAAAGCCGGTGGAGGGGAATCCTCCAACCAAACAATATCCTCACTAAGATGTCTAGCAAAGCGAGCTAAAGAATGTGCTACCTCATTGGTAATACGTCTAATACCTCGAAATTCCACATGTCGCAACCTTCCAGCCAAACAACGAATATCATCATAGAGGTTCCCCAAGTGAGACCAATCTATCTGAGCTGAAACAATAGACCGAATAACATTTGAATCATCACCTTCCATAATTAAATCTGAAAACCCAGCATCTAGCACAAATTCCATAGCTTGTCGACATGCTAAAACCTCTGCCTCCTTACTATTCGTAACTGCAAGACCCTTCGACGACAATGCTACCATAACTTGACCCCTGTCATTCCTAATAATCACACCAACACCTGAGGCTGAAGTGTCTGTGAGGACCGCAGCATCAAAATTGAGTTTATACATCATTCCTTCAGGTGGCTGCCATGACTGTGATAAACCAATAGAAACAGGGACCGCTAACTATGATTGTGCCTCCTTATACTCCGCTAGAAAGCTTCTAGCTCGCACATTCAACGTACCAGGTTCCTGCAGATTACCTCCATGCACAATTCGATTACGTTGATGCCAATTTAGCCAACTATGCACCAAGAAAAGATCAAGTACATCCTTGGGCAGCTTATGCATTAGGTTCTTAAATAATTACATCACAGTCTCTTGATTAGTCAGCCCTTTCTGCAAGGTATGGTGCGAACATCCAACCCACATGTCCTGAGCAGCTCCACACTCCCACAATGCATGTATTGTTGCTTCAGGGAATCGTTTGCAGATGGGACACATATCGTTCTCAATAATCCGTCGTTGCTGTAGCCTTTCATACGTAGCTAGAATATTGTGACAAGCTCGCCACCCAAACACTTTAATCTTATTTGGGATGTGAAGCTTCCAAATTCTCGCCCAAACTTTGCTGTTAGACCTCGGATTGGACCCTTCTCCCTTTTGGTTTGACTCTTTCAGCAAAATCCTTGCTGTATGGTAACCAAACTTCACCGAGTACCGCCCATTTTTATTATGCAGCCAAACTATCACATCTGGTACACACCGTCAACCCAGAGGAATCCAATAAATAGCCTCAACATCATACTTGTTAAAAACCGTGTCTATGAAATCACGATTCCATTGGAAAGTTGTCCAATCTATCAACTCCGACACATGCCAATCTTCCCCTACGTCATTTGGTGGGACAAGAATTTTATTAGTTGGACGGCAAGGAAGCCACTTATTTGATAATACCCGAATGGAAGAACCCGTGCCCACATCCCAACAACACCCCAAAATAGGCTGAGTCGCAAGTAAGCTCTTTCAAACATAAGAGCTGTGTGGATGATCAACCGCCTCCAAAAAAGTGCGCCTCCAAAAAAGTGCACCGAGGAAAGTATTTAGCCTTAAAACATCGATAGGAAAGAGATTCTTGGTTAGTCAACATTCTCCACCCTTGCTTTGCCAACATAGCTAGATTGAAGCTTCAAATGTCTCTGAATCCCATACCTCCTTCCTTTTTTGGATGGACTAGAGACTCCCAACTCTTCCAATGTATCTTCTTATCATCCCCACATTAACCCCACCAAAACCTTGCATACATCAAATTTAATTCATTACAAAGTTTCACTGGGAGTTGAAACACTCCCATTGTGTATGTAGGAATTGATTGGGCCACAGCTTTGATTAGGACTTCCTTCCCAGCTTTAGATAACAACTTCCCTTTCCACCCCTGAATCTTCTTCCAAACCCTCTCCTTAAGAAAAGAGAAAGCTTGATATTTTGACCTGCCAATCAACGTGGGTAAGCCCAAATAGGATTCAAATTTTTCCACTTCCTTCACCTCTAATGCATTTGTTATCCAATCTCTTTGTGCCCCCGTTGTATTGCTACTAAAGAAGACTGAAGATTTTTCTAAATTGATACATTGGCCAGAAGCCATGGCATACAACTCTAATACTTCCGAGATCACTTGCACTTCCTCCTGTTTAGTTTGACAAAACAAGAGAGAGTCATTAGCAAAAAGCAAATCAGAAATAGTAGGGGCATATCGACTAATGGACATACCATGAAGTTGACCATTCTTCTCTTCCTTGGCTAGCAGAGATGTAAAAGCCTTGGCACAAATCAATAATAAATAGGGGGATAACGGATCACCTTGGCGAATCCCTCTAGTAGGCCTGAAATTACCATATGCCTTACCATTAAGACGGACTGAGAAGGAGGAAGTAGTGACACAACTCATAATCTGGTCAATCCACCCTTGCAGAAAACCCAACTTAATCATCATTCCCTTAAAAAAAGACCACTCCACCTTGTCATAAGCCTTACTTATGTCCAGCTTCAGTGCAAGAGCTCCTTTTTGGCCCTTTTTCTGGCCATGCATAGCATGCAAAGTTTCATAGGCCACAAGCACATTATCAATTATCAACCGATCAAGCACAAAAGCACTCTGAGTGGGTGAAATTAATTGAGGCAAAATCAACTTCAATCTGCTAGCCAGTACCTTAGAAATTATTTTATAAATAACATTATATAGGCTAATAGGTCTAAAATCTGACATTTTCTCCGGAGACTTCACCTTAGGAATGAGGACAATATGGGTATAATTTATTTCAGGCAACATATTACCAGTGTTCAAAAAATCCTAAATAGCATTAGTCACATCATTACTAACAACATGCCAAAATTCTTGATAGAAAAGAGCATTCATACCATCCGGTCTACGAGCTTTAATTGGTCTCATTTGAAACAACACCGTCTTCACCTCATTAGTACTAAACTCACTAGACAAAATATTGAGCATATCTGAAGTTATCCTGTGAGTGACTGCATTAAGACATTCATCCATCCGGTCACACATACCTGAAGAAAATATATTTTCAAAATAATGGACTGCCACCTTCGCTATGTCCTCAATCTTATCAACCTACACCCCCTCAGAATTTTTAATACCCTGTATAAAATTTCTACGACGCCGTTGCGAGGCCTTAGAGTGGAAAAATTTAGTGTTTTTATCCCCAGACTTTAGCCAAGACAAATGGGAACGTTGTACCCAATAAATTTCTTGCTTAAGAAGAAGATCATCAAGTTGTTTACTGGCTGCCACAAACTCATACCTGGTTGCCTCATTTTGGTCACTTTCATTTAACCTTTCAAGCACTTTCTTCAGCCTTTTTATTTCAGCCACCTTAGGATTTGTCCTAGTCGAACCCCATGCATGTAAATCTGCCCCATAGTGCTTTATTTTAGTGTTAACACTGACCATTGGAGAATCTCCACACCCTATTCGGCCCTATGCATCTTTAACTACATTCTCACAATCCTCATCTAATAACCACACTTCTTCAAACTTAAATCCCCGTGCAATTCTGCCTTGGAACTTGGTCTGTAAAATTATTGGCAAGTGATTCAAAGCATGTGAAAATTTATAAGACATAGTGCTTGCCGAAAAGATATCAAACCACACCTTGTTCGCAACCGCTCGATCAAGCCTTTCTCTAGTATTTGCTGCACCTGGTCACTTGTTGTTCCGAGTAAATTTATATCCCTGAAAGCCCAAATCAATCAAATGACAATCCTCCAAAACAGCCCCAAAGTCCTCCATCTGTTTTACCGGAGGCGGATGGATGCTTTGCTTTTCCGAAGAGTGTAAAAATGCATTAAAATCATTGACATAGCACCACATACCATTTACAAGAAAAAGATGCCTTTAGAGAGCCCAGGATTTGTGTTTTTGATTCGTTTCCAACCAACCATAAAATCTAGTTAAAAACCATTGAAATCCATCATCCTCTACCACTTTCGCCAAGACATGATTGCCTGTATAATTAATCACCTCCAACCGAACCTCCTCTTTCCAAATCAATGCTAACCCTCCACCAGAGTCGGGTTTTCTAACAATCAATTTATTCAAGTAAGCTAGTTCTTAACAATGGTGCCTAAAACCATCTCTATCAAGTCTTGTTTCCATTAGGAAACATACAGTGGGAGCTTGATCCTTCACTAAATCATGAAGGCTTCGAATTGTCAAAAAGTTCCCAAGCCCTTGGCAGTTCCAACTTAGCAGCTTCATTGTGCTTGGCAAGGGTGTTCCGACACCCCTGCCGCTTCAATTGATTGTGAAACATCCCTAGTTTTAACTTTCTTCCCTGCTTGCTCGTCAATACTGTCAAGGCTTACCTGCTGCTGACCTTGGTTTATTCTTTTGCCCATAATTGATTTTGCACCCTCCTTTAGTAACTCCACAGGCCCATAATCCATGCGGGCTAACCTAGTCCACGTACGTTGTTTGTCAAGTCCCTGAGGCCTAATAATTCCACTCTTATTCATAGGCCCATCCAAGATCCTCAGCCCATCCCCACTTGGGCCAACAATTTCACCAAACGTGATTTCATCCATATCATCCTTACCCGTAGACTTCTCTCCAGGATTCACGAGATTCACCAACGAAATTTCTGGAACAATCTCGATATTTACGTTATTTTCATCAATACGCTTGTCATCACCAACCCTAGTAGCTGTTTCAACCCTTCTGCTGTCGTCCGCCACCTCTGCCATATTATTCACCTGTTGTTGGTTGGCACTCATTTTGTCAGTCTTATGATCATCCACGTCTCGAGCCTAACCTCTACGGCTTGGTGAACGGACACGACTTCCCGATGCCTTCATCCATTCCCCATATTGGCATGCTACATCCCCATTACCCTTGGTAAATGCAAAATACTGAGCACAATGTTTAAGATCGTGTCCAAGCAGCCCACAATGATGACAGACAGAGAAAGCCTTTCATACTTAAATGTTACCCAAGTCTTCTGCCCACTCGATCCTGCCAAAAAAGCCCCTTTCCGAATAGGCTTGGATATAGGGAGTGCAACCTTTACTCTCATAAAAAAAACTTGGTGCATCCTGTCTCAGCCTCTTCTCCACTTCCTCAACGACCCCTAAACGGCTATCTATCTCCTCTACAACTTTCGGAGAAACCATATCAAACGGGGCCCCCAGATTTGCACCTAAAAGGATGCTGAATCAAACTTGATGTTGCATGCAGTCATCCCAGATTGCCATTGGACTAACAATAAAACCTGATTATCAAACGTCCATGGCCCACCTTTCAAAACCCTCTCCATATCAAATTCGGTTTGAAACTTGAGTTGAAAGAGGTTTGCCCCGACTTCCACCACCTGGACTTTATTCTCCAAACCCCACGCTCTCTTCAGTGTACTTTGAGCAGCCCGCTTGTTAAAAGGTTTACAAGTGAGAAACTTCCCAATCAAGCTCTAAGAACTAATCTCAATCTCTTCCTGCTGCCCTTCATCTGAAATAGAGATAACTTCTTCCTCTTTTGTAGTCAATTTCATATTCTCCAGACTATGTATCACATCATCCGCCATAACCCGAGAAGAGCAAAGACCAAAGCAAAATAAAAATCAAACCTTTAGTAGAAACTAAGGGAGGGAGAGGCTCGTATACCAATGAGAGAGAGAACTCCTACCCTATTAGGTACTATGGAACAGTAAAAAAATAGTGTACCATAATGACTATTCCAGATGTATTCAAAATTTGACCTCCTTCCAAATGTAAAGATATGAAATTCAATTCCTCAAAGAGAGAGTGAGATTTAAAAGGTTAGAGTTTATTTCATATTTCAAAATTCATGTTTATCAATATCCAAACCTAATTACGGATTTAGCCTTAGATCGGCATTCTAATACTAACGTAAACCACATAACTTTTTTTTTTTTTTTTTTAACAACATTACAAGAAAATATAAGTGGCTATATGTTAATTATATAATTTGGTTTAGTGAAAAACATGTGTCACCTCTTGATGTTATGTTATCATTAGTGGAGTTGGAAATGAAACACATGCATGAGGGCTTGATTTAATTGGATTTCGCATTTCACACATGCATGAGGGCTTGATTTAATTGGATTTCGCATTTCACACATGCATGAGGTTTTGGTGCTAGTGTGTTCCAAATGTCTGCTTTTGAGTGGATCACTATGGGTAGTGCATGTAAAATTACTTATACAACATAAAATTACTATGAAAAAAACAAAAACAAACGCACATAAAGTTACTCAGTTTTCTACATCACCTATGATTCTTAAAATTTAGTAAATTTTTAGCTTATTCTTTTCATTTTCCAAAGTGTACACACAAGTTGCATGTTCCATGAGAAGCTAATTTAGATTTTTTTGTTTTTGTTTTCATGTGTGTATATGTAGGACATTGTTCTCGGTGGAGTAGACACAAGTTCTATAACAATTGTGTGGGCAATGACAGAGCTTGTTAGGAATCCAAGAGTGATGAAAAAGGCCCAGGCAGAAATTCGAAGCTATGTTGGAATGAAACCGTATGTGGATGAAAGTGAGTTAATTAGAAAATGGTGGTGAAGGAGACCCTAAGGTTGCACCCTCCAGGTACACTTTTGCTGCCTCGTGAGGTAATGTTACATTTTAAGATTGGTGATTATGATATTAATCCAAAAACAAGAATCTTGATTAATGTTTGGGCTATTGGGAGACACCCAAACACTTGGAAGAATCCAAATGAGTTTATCTTGAGAGGTTTGAGGACAATGCCATTGATTTTAGGGGTCAAAATTTTGAACTCCTACCATTTGGGTCCGGTATAGGAGGACGTGTCCGGGCATTACAATGGCATCCACTGTAGTTATGGTTACATTGGCAAACTTATTGTACCGTTTTGATTGGAAACTGCCAAACGGGATGAAGAGGGAAGATGTAAGCGTGGAAGAGGGTGTTGGCCTTAACATTTACAGGAAGTTAATTACTTCTTTACCTTGTGCCTATTATTTATGATTTTGAAAGGATTTTGGAACAATGAGGTTTTTTTTTTTTTTTTTTTTTTTTTTTTTTTTTTTTTTTTCACATTCAAAATTAAGTATGTAACTTCATATATTCTATCATAAAATATATGAAGGAACCTCAAAATATAATTGTCAGTAATAAAAGAATTTTGGCAGTAATAAAAGATTTCTAAACGTAGTGGTTAAATATTCTTCTAATTTTATGTAGAAGTGATGTAATATTCGGAACAAGTCAAGTTCATATACCCCAAATCATCTAGCATAGCTCACACAATTTGGATTACAATAATTTAAGAACAAATATGTAAGCAGTGACTAAATATATTCCTTTAAAAAAAAATTTGTTTAAAGGTTGGTTGAAAGCCAAATTAGTTGAAGGACCAAATTAGTAATTTAACTTATAGTTTACTATATTGGTTGTGTTAAATGGAAATTTTCTTCTTCTTCTTCTTCTTATTTTCCCCCTCTTTTTACCAAATAAACACCCTTAAGATTTTCATCCCAACTAACAAAAGAGTCTTCACAACACTATAAGTATATTAAATAATTAAACTAATCCTATTCTACATGAAACTATATTACCAAAATTTCAAGGAGTTTAAATTATTATTTTATATAAAATTCAATTAATAAAAATCCTATTTTATATTATTTTAGTAAGCTACCATAATTTACTGTTTTGAAGAAGAAAAAAAAAAATCTAACACTGTAGTAAAGGCTTCCATCATATAACTTAAAAGGAAAAAAAAAAAGAAAAAGATCTTACACTATAGGCTTCCATTATATTAGCTGATTTTTGTTAAGAGTTTAATGGTTGCTGATCTCCCACATAAGAAAAGCCCCAATTCATAACTCTGTGCTATATGCAAAAGAAGAAAAAAAATCAAGATAAAATTTCTATTATTTATTAACTATATTGATTATTATAAATAACAAAAACTATATTGATCAATTTTGATAATATTTGTTTATATGGAAATAAACTCTATCAGGCTCTACATTTAGCGAATCCTAACAAAAGATCTTTATGGAAAAAAATGTTAGCATCTGATATCCCACCAAAAAGAGATCTTTAAGCTCCTAAAAAGCTCTATAAGGAAAATGTGAAATTTTAAGATTTTAAGAAAATACATTATAATTTATTGTTTATATTTTATAAATTTAGAATTCTAAAATATTTTTCATTATAATTTATCAAATGCTTAAATTGCTAAAGAATTTTTCATTTCCATTTGTTTTAACATTAACATTTTCCAGAAAATCAATAATTTTCCAAAAAGCGTTTTTTTAGAAAAACATCTCATTTTCATGTTGATTGCAACTTTGAAATGAGTTGAAAAATTATCATATAACTTCCCTTATTAAGCTTGACATGAAATAAAATTATTTTACACTTTTGAAATCAACTCTATTTATGTTTAACTTTTCTTATTTAGCTTGGAGTGGACTAAGTTGTTTTCCACGGTAAAAGATTGAGTTTTTCAGAAATGGAAAACAACTCTATATATGTACGTTTGAATCTTGATTTGCCTTATTATTTATTAATTATATTGATCAATTTCGATAATATTTGTACGCAATATACTTTATTTATATATGAGTTTTACCTAATCCTTGTGTTGTTTCTTTTTCTATGGTAATGAAATTATATCTGATTTTATATAAAATAAAGAGAAATGCTAGGTTCACAACATTTTTATAACAAATCTTAAGTAGTACGTTGTTATAGGTTGACAAAAAAATAATTTAAGTTGTAGATTCAAGTTAGAACCAATAACAACTTATCAGCTTCTCAAAAAAAAAAAAAAAAAAAAAAAAACTTACCACATATGATTTGTTGTGAAAATATTATAGACGTAACACTCCTCTATAATAAATAATAATAATAAAAAATCCCTTAGCTCAAGATATTTTTCATTGGATTGGGCCAGGGCCAACCATGCTGTTAAAATGGTCCAAGTTTTGCCTGACTAGCGGCTACATAGAACATGTACCCATTTGGCAAACTGCTGTGTTGGGAGATATATCAATCATGCATCACCAATAACGATTTCATTATTAATTACCAAAATGACTTTGAGTTTATCCTATACATTAAAAAGTATTGCTCTAGAAATTTGATTTTCATTTTCAAAAACATGCTTAATTGGGTTTTCTAGTAAAACGAATTGATTGCAAATTCGTCAAACCACGCGTATAGCAACTTTACAAAAGAAAAGTCCTGAATTTAAGCACGTTTTGCTTTTGCATAGCCATAGAAAAATAATACAATCACTTTTGAGTAACATGCATGTTGTGGAAGAAATGCAAACTATGTCTATCACGCAACTTGGACAGATTCAAGGGATAATATCTCATATTATTTGACAATTGTAACATTGTAAGTACTAAGTACTTTTCCTATATAAAAAAATAATAATAATTTGGTCATGACTTGACTAAGCTTTCTTTTTTAATCTATCTTGCAATTCGATGCAATACAATAATACCAATAGCCCCCACAACCGTTAAGTTGGCCAACAATTTTAAGTGATAATGCGTTAAAAAGGAGAACATTTAAAAATTACAAGATGCCGGTCGAATTTATATATGTTCAATTTTTTAATGAAACATTTGTGTCACTACTATGAAAAAAAAACATAGTGGATTGGGTACACGACTTGTTAGGATGATAACAGGTTGTCATCATATTCATTGCACTAAAACATTAAACCCAATCTTTTTCTTTTTAGAAAAGTAATGTTTCTTGGAAAAAGTTTATATGTAACCTCCAACAAAGAAGCCACGAATGATGTGAACTTTTTGCGGTAATATTGGTTGGTAGCCGCAAAATGAATTCTGTCTGGAGCCAAAAAGCTTTCCCCATTAATGCTCTTGCCTGCTGTAATGGATTAATTTCAGCCGGAATTAGCTTTGTTTTCTAGTGTCATGTACAAGGTGTTGTGAAGTCATTGTTGTCTTTCTTTTTCTTTTTCAAATGGTTGCAAATGATCAACTACAATGATGCTTTTATTTATGTTACTTGTAGAAATGGTTCATTAAACCGACTGTTTTAAAAAGAAAAGTACCATTGATTCGGGACCATGCAGGAACGGTCATCGCAGCTCTCAGTCAGCATCTGCACTTGCCGTTGGGTCCCTTGGAGGCTGAAGCAAAGGCGATGGACGTAGCGGTTTCGTTTGCATGGGATGTTGGCGTACAAGAAGTTATTTTTGAAACTGATTTTCACTGCTCTGTCGGGCTTCACCATTCCACCAGCTACAGTGATTGACGTCCTTGAGAGCATCCAGCAAAAGTTGCATGAGTTTAGACGCATCAAAGTCCAACATGTGAGGCGGCAAGGAAATAAATCCGCACATGCCTTGACACAACATGCAAATGGTATCCATGGTTTTGTAACTTGATTGGAGGAAAGTCCACCAATAATCGAATCTCTAGTATTCCAAGATGCTATGTACTTATCCTTTACGTCATGAAAGTTTTCAGTCTTCCTATTAAAAAAGAAAAAAAGAAAAAAAAGAAAAGTAGTTTTAGAGATTTGATTCTAGGACTAATTTTGGCTCTAAAAATATTTGGAACTATTTTTTTCAATCCATTATGGTAAATTATAAAATTGTCCAAGTATATTATTTAAATAAGTTATATGACTCATTAAAAAAAAAATTATGAATAGTCATATAATTTGTTACATAATGGATTGGAGTAAGATAATTTAATTTTTTTTTTCTTTTATATTTATTTTTTGATGGGATTAAACTTTTTTCTATTTGTTAGATTACAATTTTCTATTCGTCACCCTTCATTAGCTAATTATTGTAAGTAATCTTGACTAGACTGGATGCTTTAATTTGCTTAGAGGATGCCTCTTGGTAATCGCATCATTTTAAAAATTTTTTTTTTAGTTGTCTCCTAGGTGGACATCAATGTGTCATTTAGCCACCCTTTATTCTTTCTAAAAGGTACTGGGACCTTTGTTTTTTATATGCATAAAAGAGAATTTCTTTTTTCTATTTATTTGGGGGCATTTGAATACGAGTGTTTCTCCGTGTTTGACATAAAAAATGTTTTATCAAATTTCCCAACCATTCACATTCGTATCTTCACAATTTCCATAGGCTCCGTGTTATGCATGGAAGTAATTATGTTCTTTTGACCAAATTAGATGTAGAATGGATTGAGCTTGACATGAATTGAAATGCCCAAGATCATAGTAAATGACAACTATTAATTAATGATGGATGGGGACCAAAAGATGACTATTGTGGCTGGAGGACAATGCACAAGTGACCAGAGGATACCAATAGAAGAACGGTGGCTCAAGGATTGCATATGCATGTAAGACAAACATTGACAATAACAATGGACAACAACGAATAGTGGATTGTCGGCAATAACTCCAATGACCATAAGAGAGTGACATGGTTGGCCGAAGATATCATAAAAATAAAATGTCACAGGAGACAAAAGATATTGATGAAGGAAAGTGTTGTAGTTATGTTGACACCCTATTTTGCAACCCGTATTTAACCTCATATGGAGGGTAAAAGGGTAATTTCACATTGCAAATATGCATCTTGATTCTGGTCATTAGATCTTTAATCTCATTTCACCAAAATGATCTTGATGTTGTAACGATCAAATCGACTGGTCATGAGCCCTAATTGGACCATTAGATTGAAAGTTATCATCAAATCAAGTTTTAATGACTGAGATGCACTATTACAAATTGAGTCTGACTATATGTGATTATGAACAATTGATTTCAATTGGTTATAAATATAATCAATTTGAGATTGATGATGTGTCATAATTTGATTGGTTAGGACTACATTTTATGGTAGGGTTGCACACACCTAATTAACTAGATAGTTAAACATTAATTATTCAATGAGTAATTTGTGCAATTATCTTTTAATTAGAGTAAATTTGGAACCAATTAAGTCTGAAATGGGAGTGATTGGAGCCATTTAATGTTAATTGGGAGCTAATTTGGGGACCTATTAATGTTAATTGTCCTGAAACCATTTTCTAACAAATGACCTCTGCTTACCATTTCATTGATATCTCTCAGAATATTTTGAATCTATGAATGAGGTTATTTTTTCCAGAAACTAGACATCCGGGGCTTCAATTTGAGCACAAGAATGAGACAATTCCGATCAGAATTGAGGCAGATATGATTTTTCAAAGTTGGCTCTATAGGCTGTGACAGCAGCTACGGGAAAACCGAATTTTGGCTTGCTCCTCACTTCCACCAATCTTTCCATTTAATGCACCAGATTTCCCCAAAGGCTAAAATGAGGTCTAGGTTCATGATTCCTTGTCAACTCTCATTAAATGGCATTCCATTCATATTTCCTCCACCACTACTATATAAACCCCCCTCTCCTTCATTCCAAAGGACACAAAGAATCCCCCTCTCTTCTCTTCTCTTGAGTTCTAGTGAAATTGAGTAGTCTTGTCATATCTTGGTCTTCCTGAGACTCAAGGTATTGAGTGAGACTCACTTTCCCTCTCTTAGCTCTTCTTTTCCTCCACCCTTAGGACCTCTATCAAGAATCCCCTCCTCCATCATATGGATCTTGCATGAAGGTATAATCCCCTTCCCTAATTGTTTGCTTATATTGTCATGATGAGAATTTAAGATTAAAGCATGATAATTCTCTTGAATATGTTTGAATGTTCTTAATTGTTTTTATGTGTTCTTCACATGTTCTTAGTTGTTCATCACATGTTCATGCATATCACTAGATTTAATCTTAAATCCACATCAAAAATATGAAAAACATGTTTGTTTAGTAATTCTTTCAAATCCTTGAATCTAGGTTATCACTATCCGCACACATTCACTAGAGTTTATTTTTCCATTCAAATGTCATGCTTAATAAATTGAATTAGGGTTTATCACATGCACACACATTAAATTCAACATACAAATTGATTAACATATTGGATGATGTGATATGAATGTTGGCCACCATAGTCTAGAAGACCGGTTTCACCGGGCAAGGTGGGTGCCTAACACCTTCCCATCTTGTAACATAGCCTCCGAGCTTAGATCAAGGGTTAGTAGATCAAATACTTATCCATGTAATTTTTGATTTTTAGATTGTAACTAGGAAACAAAGCTATGTACTTTATCTTAGATTGTATCTAGGACCAAAGCCATGTAATTTTCCTATGATCAATGTAAATTCAATTTCAAATTAATAAAATGAGGAATTTTCATTCATGGTTTTCTTATTTTTCCAATAATTAAATAAGTGGCGACTCCATTGTAAAACCCTTAATCTAAAGGGAAAAATATAACTAGTCGAACCTCCATTTTGAGAGGCAATAACACGACTCCACCCATTCACGTGAGTTTGGCCCAACACATCATAAAAACGGGCCGGGGGCGCGGTCTCTCACAGTGGCGACTCCACTGGGGATATTGAGGGCTAAGCTTCAATTAGGTTATGGTGGCCAACCATGTCATTGTTTGTTTATTGCTTTTTGTATATAATATGTCTAATATGTCATTATATTGCATTTCATGCATCATTTGCTTGAATGAAATTTATTTTATTTGTGTGCTAGCCCGGAAGCCCGGTAGTATCAGCTGTGGATTGTGGTCT